>NW_023614986.1:0-21758 GCF_013339695.2 Rhipicephalus sanguineus
TATGCAGCTGTGTGACGGCTGTTAAAACGTTCAGCAAGTTAGATTTTGGTTTTCTTGCCTAGTTGAGTGCTACGAGTGTTGGGCGAAGATAAAATCGCGTGTCTTTTGTGCGTTTCTTAAGCAGACATACAGCCGTAATAGTCAGTGTTGTACTGTTTGGGGTGGTGTTCAATAAAACAAGAATGCTGTTTTGTACTGCAACAATTTTATTTCATCTTTGTTAACAGATCACGCAAACAACTTGGACACATGCACGTAAAAACGTACGCAGTGCACCGCGCGCACGCATAAAAAACGGGCCTGTCCTTTTAAAACAAATAATATAGAACAATGGACGTAACAGACGGCATGGTTGTCTAGTGGAGCAGCGTCGGCAGTACAAATATCAAACCAGAATGAAACATGAATACAAAACGGAGAGTAACAGGCGCTTTGCCACGGCTTCTATGAGCCGCGCATATCCACCTATCGCCACCGTCCGCCTTGTGGCGCCACCAGTACCACTGAAAGCAGCAGCGCACGAGGCGGGTAGAGCGGAGGTTGCGCGCGATGTCTCCGTCGGTGGGCGTGGCTTAGCTACTGCGCATGCGCGGCTTGCCAGGTGGTGCGATATCTGGTGGCTAGACAGCGCGATGCTTGCTTCCTCTTTCTATCTTTTTCCCTCTCTCTCTACTTCTTCTTTCTCTCTCTTTCGTTGATCTTCTATCAGTCTTCCTATTTCTGCATTTCTTTTCTTCTATTTCTCTCTTTCTCATTCTTTCTCTGCTACGCTTTACTCTCTCCCTCCTCCTTTCACTCCTCCTCACGCCTCACTTCCCTTTCCCACCTCTCTTGCTACACTACACTATACTATGCCCTGCCATCGTGCCTGACTAGCCCGTAGTTAGGACGCTCGCCTTCGATCGAGGATACGCGGGTTCAAATCCCGCCTCGTGAACAATTTTGTACAGTCAAAGCTTATTAGATCACACGGCCGTTTTTGCGCCGTAGTTGACCGCCGCCGCCGGTGTCCGTAGCCGCTATCGCGCGAAATAAGGGGAAAAGACGAAATAAAATCACAGCATATCCACGTGGTGAATGATGATGAATGGGGCGAAGCGAACTCGCGCTGCAGCACGCGATGGCACTGGCGCGAGCGTGGTCCTTCTTGATGGAAGATATTGTGACTAGATTGTTTGAGAACCACAATCTGTTGCACACACCGCAACTATGGCCGAAACTGTTATCAAGGAAGTCCCGCTGGAAGCGCGCGTCGGCGCCTTCGGCAGAGCCCGCCTGATGCGTTTTGCAGCCACTTCACGCGCTCGTACAGCCTCGGACTCTGCCTGCCGGTACGCGCGCTTTCTCGCCGCTTCACGGTCCTTCACATTTTGAAGATCCGATTCGTGCCGCAGCCGTGCAGCTTCGGCCTCGCGGGCTCTCACTCAGGATTCTGTCTGCGAGCGCGCGCTACCGCCGCCTTCCGTGCCCTCCGTTCCGCAGCCTTGTCTTCTATCTGGCGACTCCCAGCTAAAGAGAAAGCGTGCTCGTCAACGTCGTCTTCTTCTTCTACTGCATACCAGAATGCGCGCAGTAAAGAAGAAAGAATGCCACGCAGGCGAACATGCACGGGAGTCTCACTCGTCAACGTCTTCTTCTTCTTCTACTGCATACCAGAACGCGCGCGTCTCACGAGCTAGAGGTGGCTACTACGACGCTACAAACGGAGGATGTGCCATTGAAGAATGCATAAGGAGCTTCGCCCCCCAAAAAATATCCGGGATGGAACAGGGTTCGAGCCTGGGACCTCTGCGTGGGAGCCCAGTATGTACCTCAGAGCCATGCCAGTGCTTGAAGCTGCTTTGCAAAAAGACCCTATACAGGCTTCACGTAAGGGAAGGAACCAGATTAGCATGTGTATATAGCGCGGTATAATAATAATAATTGTTGGGGTTTAACGTCCCAAAACCACGATATGATTATGAGAGACGCCGTAGTGGAGGGATCTGGAATTTAGGGCACCTGGGTTCTTTAACATGCACCTAAATCTAAGTACACGGGCCTCAAGCATTTTCGCCTCCATCGAAAATGCGGCCGCCGCGGCCGGGATTCGATCCCACGACCAGCAGGTCATCAGTCGAATACCATAACCATTAGACCACCACGCGGGTAATATAGCGCGGTAGTAGAGTAAAGTAAACCAGGCATCACACGGCGCAAATTCTGTAACCAGGCGTCACACAATGCGAATTGCGCAACGGGTGGGTTGTTGAATGCTTCCAACCCATTACAAAGGACTCCGCCCTAATTCTTCATTTTTCATCAGGCACAGCATCAACAAAGTGCACATAATGCCTTACAGGTGTTTAGAGGGTACCACGATTCTCCGCAGAATGACAAAAAATGCATAGTGGCTGCTTCCCTACTCACAAAAGGAATGCATTGAAGAAAGAGAGACGTTAACATCATTCTTCGCTGTCAGTCCTGATAATCAAACGCTTTCTGGTTAGCCTGGGTGACGGTGCAAGACGCAGCTCTTGTATATGCCTTCCTTCGTGTTGTGAAGTCTAGAACCATAAAGAAGGCAGAACGGGGGTCGCACAAGAGCGGCCTAACCTTGATGTGACCGCCAGAAGTGCGAACTAACCTTCGTTACAGTGTCCATGGGTGTATTACGAGCGAAGCTTTCGTCCTCAATGACTCTTCAAAAGCAATAAGAAAAGTTCAGCCGGTTAGAAAAGTTTAGAAAAGTCCAGCGCCGTGGTCTGTAGTTTGTCTGTTCGTCCTCGTTCTTTCGGGCGTTTTATTCATTCAAGATGGAACTAACGTGAAACCTGTGGAGGGGCGAAGCATGCAGTGTGCGCCGGTGTTTCCCATAGCAAAATTACTGCTAATGAGCAATGGGAGACAGAAGAAAGATTAGACACAGAGACCCACGGCCCGCTTTTAGTTAACAAGCACGCTGCGAATCTTTATTGTTCAACTACACACAAGAGAAATCTCCCATCGGCACTTCATTGCAGGTAAAGATCCAGTGCCTATATATACGGGTGGCCGGTGAAGGGTTGGGCAGCGCGTGTAGTCGGTTTTTAGGGGCGAAGCACCTTATGACCGAGGCATGTCCATCCGGTTCAGAAGCGTCAGGAGGGTTCTTCGGCGTGCAGTACAACCAAAGCTAAAGAACATTCGAGATTTTTCTCGCCGTTCTACTCGCGATGGCGTCGCTCGGCGTGCATCCTGCTTTTCCTCTAGATGATTCCAAGCTTTACCAGGCGTTTGATCTGGTTGTCTGCGTCTGAATTGAGTGGGTGAGGGGGAGCGCCGCGCCGGCATCTTTTAATACTGTTTTTTCATTGTTCGCGCTTCTTGGGCGAGCGGCCTGCGCAGTGCTATCTCGCTGCCGTTTGAGAGCGGCCGCGTGCGCGCTTTATTGACCCGCTCGTTTGTGACAGTGTGTCATGGAAGCAGCACTAAGCATGATAATCAAGCTAATTTTAGACAACCAGGAGAGCAAAGCATAATCAGCTGAACCCTAGCTCACGCTCGTATATCCTGGCATAGCCGAGCTAAGCCAACAGGGGAGCTGTTTATATAGCCTGGCAGAAATCCGTCAGGTGTAACGCTGAAACCGCTGCGCCGAGCTATGACGTTTACTGCGTTGCCTAGCAACCTCTTGGTACAGCAGCTCGTTGGAGAAAGGAAAGTAGGAGGAGAGGAGAAGAGAAGTGAACGGAGGAGGAGATAAATAATCCAAAAAGGGCGGCAGCTTCATTTCGAGAACACTGTCGAAAGAGAGAAGCTGTTGCCCCCTTTCGTCAGGCTCACCCTCACCCTTAATTGTGCGTTTCTCATTGGTTCACCCTCTCCATCAAGCCTCACCCTCGCCCATTTTGGCGCGGCGCAGCCCTTCCTCTCCTACCGAGTCCCATTCTCGCCACGCCTCAAGACCCTGTGATCAGCGCTACGCCAACGGAAGGGGAGGCCTCGACTAAAAATAGCTTCTCTGTTAAGAAAATTTCTTGCCGCGCGGGATTCGAAACCCGCGTGCCCACGCTTCGAAGGTAAGCGTCGTACCACTCGGCTATCCAAGCACGCTGGCAGAACATGCTTTTATGGGAACTATATGATTGTGTTGCTATGGGAGAGAGAACGAGAATAAGAAGAGAGAAAGAAAGAGAAAAAGGAACACAGAGAACGAGGTACATCGAAAGCAAGAGAAGAAATATTCAGAATGGCAAAGAAAGAGATAGAAATAAACAGAAAGAGAGAGAAAGAAGGCATACTGTAGCCTAGTATAGCAAGTGGGCGGCACAAGTGAAGTGAGAGAAGTGATGTTCGGTGAGGAGAGGAAAAGGAGGATGGGACGGAGTAAAGTACAGATGGCTTGCACGTGACGTCATGAAAGCAGCTTCTGAAAGAAACTCGGACTCCACATGGGTGGCTTTGATGACGAACAAGTTACGTATATGTGAAAACGACGCGGCAGGAACGTACGTGTCTGTGCGTGCAAACGAAAGAACGTGCATGTGATGTTTTGATAACACTAATGTGACATCGGAAACGTCGCGTCCCCACATGCTGGCCAGGTGCTCCACACGGCGCTTTCAGTGACGTCAAAGCAAGCCATCTATAGCATGGCCGGCCTAGCCATAGCAAGGGGTTGGGAAAGGGAAGTGAGGATGAAGAGAAAGGAATTAGGACGATGGGACAGAGTAAACCATAGCATAGCCTTGGTATAGCTAGCATAGCAAAGGGTGGGAAATGGAAGTGAGGGTGAGGAGGGGGAAAGGACGAAGGGAACGCCACCAGCTCCGTTCTTTCCTCAGTCTTCGCACCCTAGCATATGTTTACTATGTTACTCTATGTCATTACTGCGTAGCTGCCCCAATTTATTAATTTTTTTTTCGAGCTTGTCGGCACACAGGTCGCCGCCTCGAAGCTCGTAGGATCTATCCACCCATCCGCTCTAAATGATTAAAGCAAGAAAAATGTATTTTCACTGTTCAAACATTTCGTTGCTTTGGGCTTTTCCCGTCGATCGGCGCTGATTATTCGAAAAGTATTCAGTACTTCGATTACGCCGTTCAATTCGGGTACCGAATTAAATAGACGCTATTTCATTCGTTATTCTAAATTTTCAACTTTCACACCCCATGTGACCAAATCTAGTTAACACGCGCCCTGTGGGCAGGACGCTTCAAAATTGGGAATTAACGCCAACAGGAGGCCGTGCGAAGCCATGACACGATATTTAAAAAGCGACCAGGAGAGCACAAAGTTGTAGGCGGCTAGATAGATATTATAGATAGATAGATAGATAGATAGATAGAGATATAGATAGATAGATAGATAGATAGATAGATAGATAGATAGATAGATAGATATATAGATGAGAGATAGATAGATAGATAGATAGATAGATAATGATAGATAGATAGATGATAGATAGATAGATAGAGATAGATAGATAGATACGCTCAAAGTCGCAGAAGTTCGCTAAGAAATGCTTCCCATTTAAAACGCGCGCTGCTTCGTAGGTCGTAGACTTCGAAGCTTCGGCAACAAAATTGGACGATGTTTTGGTGGCTTTTTAGTTTCGTGCTCGGAAGACAGCGTTAGCTTTAGTTACTTTTAGTTACAGTGTTCTAGAAGTACTTTAGGCATACGGCCGATAGCGGCACCATCTTACGACTAGAGGGACCTAGAATAGGGGGAGTGTCCAAAGCGCCGCGCGAATACACGGGAGGAGCGAGGGCCTTTTGCAGTGACCTCCCGCGCCGCGGCGCTGCCGTGCCGGACCCGTAACGAAGAAGAACAATGTACATTCAGTGTACATTCAGTACGAATGTACACTGTATTCAATGTACTGTATTCAATGTATTCAATGTACATTCAGTAACGAAGAAGACAATGTGCATGCTGCGGGGGAACTAAGGCAATGATGGAACATGTACTGAGTGAATGTGGCGATATTCACCCGTATACGTGTGAGCACGAGTCTACATTAAGCCTTGGGTTTTAGGGACAACAATGGAAAGCTGAACACGTCCGCGATAGAAATAAGTAAGAGGACGGCTAGGGTATTGGTGGCAGAAAGTAGAGATAAAGTACAAAAATAAATATGGGGAAAAATAAGGTCATTCTGCCTTAAGAGGCAGAGAGATGGACCGTGAATTTATATTTTTTGGTATAATTCATAGATTTATCAGTGTAGATGGTATTAAGCCAACTTGAACAAGTGTAGCGAAGCGTTCGAACTTGCTAATGGGTCGTCCTCTCGAACACATTCTAGTGGTCGCCCTTTCGGCTCGAAAGAGAACGCAGCTCGCGCTGAGAGTCGGCCCCGCCTTGACTGTCGCTGTATCGTCAAATATCGTCGCCGCTAATAAACTCTTTATATTTGGTGGAGAGTGCTGGGCCTTCACAACAACTCGGCCCTCATTCGATGCCCTGGCTCTTCGATCCCGTACCCTGCCGGCCTACCATGCCTCAAGACGCCCCAGCAAACCCCCGCCCGCACCGACCTCATGTCCTGTGTCCCTCTATTCGCGACCCTCCCGTCTTCACTGGCGCCGATGTAACTGTTGTGTTGGTTGGTTCGGTTTCGAAAAATGCTTGTAAGATGCCAGGGGGCGCCGCTCTGGTGTCGTTATTCTACCGGCGCACTTGTAAATAAATCAGTGTGTGAGCAGTACGCGTTGGGAGCGGACGTACTTCTTTTCTTCGGCGCTTCGCGCCAACCCGCGGTTCGGGGCTGGACGGCGTCCCCGCGGCCGCGTTCGTCGAGCCGGTCGTCTTCGTCTGCTTCCCTCGTTGGGACCACCAGCCGCCGACACAGCAATGGCGACGAGGTGAAGTACGAACAGTTTCCTTCGTATTCCTTTTTGCCGGTCCGCCTCAATGATTCCATTCTGCTGCGACGCTACTTCGGCGTTTCCCGCCATCGCTTCTTTGTTCTCCGTAGCGGCCGCCGCGTCGCGTCTCTTCTGCCTTTTCCCCGTCGAGCGGCTCCGCGTCTATTCGTGAACACTGCGGCCTTTCTTTTCGCGTTGGTGTTTCTCGTTCGTTCTCGTTTTCTTCTTTTCTTCGTTTCGTGTAGAGTTTTTCTCTTGTGATGGCGTCTCCCATACCTCCACCGCTTTTTCTTTCCACGCCCGGCGATCCGCCGATCCCTTGGGCTGATTGGAAGCTCATTTTCGAAGCCTACGTGGATGCCATCGGGCATGACGCCCGCAAACCGGAGCGGCGGAAGGCCCTTCTGCTTAACGCGTTGGGCCACGCCGGCCTGAAACTTTATCGGACTTTGAGTTCCGTCAACGCGTCAGAGACGCCTGCGTCGTCTGACGTATTCCAAGCCGCACTCACTGATCTCCACTAGGAGGACAGTGGCCGCACTCGCATTGTTCGACGACCATTTTAAAGACGCGTCCTGTGATTATGTCGCGCGCCTCCGCTTCCAAGAGCGTCGTCAGCTACCCGGTGAGCCCGTGGTAGACTTCACAGCTAGTCTCCGGTCGCTAGCCGCGTCCTGCGGGTTCGGCGCGCTCGAAAATGACATGATCAGGCAGCAACTCTTTATTGGCGTCGCGTCGCAAAATGTCCGTTGCCGACTCCTCCAGAAAGGATCGTCCATCACTCTTTCAGAAGCCCTCTCGATTGCGCGAGAGGATGAACTTGTCCATGTGCAGTTGGAGCAATTCGCTCCGCATTCAGTGCAGCAACTCTCTGCTGCTGGGGGCCATGGCGCCGGTCCTTTGCTTCACGGGACGCGCCAACATGGCGGCCCTTCTTCGTTTCGGCGCGGCGGTCAACATGGCCGCCCGCCTGCACAGTCCTTTCGTGGCGGTCAATATGGCGGCCCCTCCGCTTCGCGGCGTCGAGGAAGCCGTCAAGATGGCGGCCCAAATTCGCCTTTTCAAAGGCAACAGGTAGCGTTTAGCTCATTTCAGCAATTTCTGTCGTCGGTTTCCACTCCACGTTGCTTCCGATGCGGTTCTGTTCAGCATTTAGCCAACTTTGCGCAGTGTCCGGCGAGAAACCGCACTTGTCGTGCGTGCGGAAAAATCGGACATTTTCAGTCCGTGTGCAATTCCCGTCCAGTAAATCTTCTTGAACCAGGTTCTTCGTCTGCTCCTTCGAGCACGGCTCAGACCAATACGGTGACTGTTTTAAATGTGGATGGTCCCCACACATCTTCCGAGCCAAGTGTTACAGCTTCAGTGGGCAATGTGCCCTTGTCTTTTCTGGTGGACACAGGCGCTTCAGTCTCGTTAATCAACGCCGACGACTTTCAGCATTCATTTCCGCACATTCAGTTGGCACGCTCATCTACCATCCTGCGCTCATATTCAAAGGGGATCATTCGCCACTTCGGCCAATTCACGGCCAACGTCACGTACGCAGGAGTGCAGGCTCCGATAACATTCTTTGTAACACCATGTGGCCGATCTCTTCTTGGCCTTGATGCCATTCGGTTGTTCGGCATCACCATCTGCGGTGATACACTACAATGCTATTCTTCTAAATCCCAGAAAACTTTTCCGGTACCAAAGGGGACGATGCCTGCTTTACTGACTTCGGCTCCAACGCCGTCTGCTTCGTCGATTGTGTCGACCGTTCGTGCATCGCCGACTTCCGGTCCCACGGCTTCTGCGCCGTCCACTGCGTCACCGCCTACGGCTTCGGAGACATCTTTTTCGTCGATGCCGGATCGACCTGTGAATGTGTGTGCTTCGCCTGGTGCGGTGTGCCCTGTGCGTGCGCCTGTGCTTCAGTGTACTTCCGAAATGCATCTGCCAGCCATGCCTGTCGCTGTGCGTGCGCCCGTGCTTCGGTCCAGTTCGCCGATGGGTCCGCGAGCCAGACCTGCCTCGCCTGTACCTCAACATTCAGCGTGTGGAACACTTTCTTCGCCAAGGGGGGAGGACTTACCAGTAGGTGTAGCTGGCACAAATACACCAAGTGCTGATGCCGCGAAGTCAAACGCTCATTTCGAGCCGTCGCAATCTTCGTCACAAAGGCGCCGCACTAAGCGGAAACGGCAGAAGCCGCGACGTTATGGGGACTATGTTCAATAGTCATAACAAGTTCTTTTCTTATACAATTGCTCATTACGTGCAGTGGACTTACTCTGTGTGCATTATTGATGCATTGTTTCTCTGTGCAGTGTTGTGCAGTGTTCTGTGCAGTATTTCGTAAATAATAACTGAACTGAATTGTCTTACGCATTTTTCAAATGTGTATGTTGTGAATTTCCGTGTGCTTTCATTTTTTCATGCCTCTAAGCCGTATGCACTGGTACGCATTCTCAAAATGTATACAGAGCTGTATACAGTGAACGCTTGTGAATTTCATGGCGTACGTTACGTGATAAACTGTTTGTGCGTTAGACAAGTTGATGTTGTTTCAGAATTGTTCTTTTCCGAGGATAGTGCATTGGTGCGTATCTTTCAACTGACACAGTCAAAACCTTTCTTTCGAGGAGGGGATGGTGTTGTGTTGGTGTTTCGGTTTCGAAAATGCCTTGTAAGATGCCAGGGGGCGCCGCTCTGGTGTCGTTATTCTACCGACGCACTTGTAAATAAAATCAGTGTGTGAGCAGTACTCGTTGGGAGCGGATGTACTTCTTTTCTTCGGCGCTTCGCGCCAACCCGCGTGTTCGGGGCTGGACGGCGTCCCCGCTGGCCGCGTTCGTCGAGCCGGTCGTCTTCGTCTGCTTCCCTCGTTGGGACCACCAGCCGCCGACACAGCAGTAACCGCAAGCAAAGCAGATGGGCCGGTTGTCGGGGGTGCGCCATCGGTTCGCCGGGGTAGGTCCCGCCCATGTCGCAGTACGTGATTGACGAGTCGGCTGCTGAAATGACTGCATAGTGGGCTGCAGTCGGGGCCGAGGGATGGCGTCAGCATATGTAGCCGGCACATCCGCCCCAAAGAACGGAGGTCTAGCGGCGGCTTCGGCGTAACTCATTGGGGCAGCCGCAGGAATTGCTTGGGGCGTCCTGGCGACAACTTGAGCGTAACTCTGAGGCGCAGGAGCCGGAGGTTGCGAGTGGTACTCAGGCATGACCTCCGCAATTTCCTGCTCAATCGCTCGGCGGAGAGGAGGAAGAAGGGTCGTCGACGACTGTTGAACGTGCGGCAGGTGGGCAAAGGCGAGGAGGGAGATCTGGCGTGCAATTTCCTCGCGCACGAATGACTTGACTTCTGCCAGCAACGCGGCCTGGTCAGATATTGCCGCCAAGCCAGCAAGCTCTGCGTCGCGTGATGGGGAGCGACGGGTCATCGAACGCTGCCGGCGGAGCTCCTCGTAGCTCTGGCACAGCGTTATGACCTCGGCCACTGTGCCAGGGTTTTTGGCGAGCAGCATGGTGAAGGCATCGTCGTCAATGCCTTTCATTACGTTCCGGATCATGTCAGACTCAGACATGGTTCCGTTGGCCTTCTTACACAAGTCGAGGACGTCTTCGATATAACTTGTGAACGATTCACCGGCCTGCTGAGATCGCTCACGTAAGCGCTGTTCGGCTTGCAGCTTACGAACTGCTGGGCGGCCAAAAACGCTGATGACGGCGGTCTTGAAATCGGCCCAAGTCGCAAAATCGGACGCGTGGTTGTTGTACCACAAGCTTGCTACGCCCGCGAGGTAGAACACCAAGTTGCTTAACTTGCCTTCTTCGTCCCATTTGTTGGGGATGCTGACGCGCTCGTAAATTGCGAGCCAGTCCTCCACGTCGGTGCTATCGGCGCCAGTGAAGATAGGTGGGTCGCGTATACGGGGGACACCGGGACATGTGCTCGTTGCGAGAGGAGGCGTTTGCTGGGCGGCGTCTTGAGGCATGGTAGATGGCAAGGTACGGGATCGGAGCTCCAGGGGCATTGAATGAGAGCAGAGCACTCTCCACCGAATTGTTAAGGTGTTTAATAGACAGCACTCAACGACAATGAGTAATGGCGACAGTCACGGCAAGGCACGAACTCCCTGCGCGAGCGGCGTTCTTTCTTCAAGCAACCAAAGAGGATGACCCACTAGAAGGCGCTGGAGAGGGTAACCCATTACCATGTCCCAAGGCTTCTCTACAACGCAATGACTAAGTGGGTGCGTTTGCTCTTGTGCTGCTTCCGTCATTATCAACTTATTTTATGAATGAGCAAGTGCGAGCTTTTCTTACTAACTTATTCAGAGCGGCCGATTTCGCCAAGCTTCGACATTTTGTGCTTTATTTTTGCCACCTTTGGAGCCTGTTGGTCACCATTCATGGGAATGAGCGAGCATCGCTGTAATATTCACCTGAACCAGAACGCTTGAGAATGCAACCCGTTGCGAAGATATGTGAAGCACAGTGATATAGAGATCTTATTGTAAAGTCAATTCCGGCTGTATCGTCTTATTCTGTGCACTTCCTTCATATTGTAGACAGATCCAGATCATGTCGAGAGAGTAATCTGTAGACAGGAAGCAGCTAGCAGAAACCCAAACTACGCGATAAACTAGATCTCGTCAGTGAGTTTATCGCCAATATCAGATTTCTTCGGTAGCGTTTCATTGTCTTGTTAAACTACCGTAATGTTACTCATAAATTTGTTTTGAGAGTATCCTTCATTGTCGCTCTTAGTAAAAATTATTTCTAGAAAAGCACACTGTGAATAAGTTACTTATAGATCATAAACTTGGCTTGCAGGCTCTGTTACTGTACCATGCCACGGAAAAAGTAGTTCTCTGGCGCTCGAAAGCGCCTTTTGGCAACGGAGAAAACAAAAACACCTCAGCGACACTTTAGAAAAAAATGCCTAAGCTTTCTGGCTATTTTGCCAAGACAGAGCTCGGCCAGTAATCCGTCGACCAGTGAGACCAGTTAAGGTGACCCAACAGACCGTGCGCTCAGCGAAACTGTTTGTTCCGAAGCAGGCGCAAGCGAGGCGCTCTCTTCAATGGCTTTAAAGGCAACAACCTCAATGAGCATGGTCGGGGAACCAACTTCATCGCACACTGCGATGAAGCCCAGTTCTCCAGGGACGAGCAGCCCGACTGAGACAGGTCAGCCATCGCCTGATTAGCGTCCTTGCATGTCTATGGATCCCGTGGACTGGTCTCCTCTGCGCGTAGCCACTGTCAACTTTTGGGTGGCACAAACCCAGGGTGTCTGTGAAAATGCTAGAAACATGCGGAGTGATTACTCCCGCTCGAAGCGGTACTTTCAGCCAACTGACGCGGCACCGAAGGGCTACCACCGCCACTTCAATCAAGAAATGTTCTATGCACCAACGGCGAAGCAGTCTTGCGCGAATGGCTGCTGTACAGCCCTTCCAAATGATCTGTGTATTGCTTTCCCTGTACTCTGATGTCAGCAAGAAAGGACCAATTTTCGGAACCAGATGGGTTCAGTTCATGGAACAAGGCATATGCAAAGTTACAGACACACGAGGAAAATGAGTGTCATAGACAATGCGTGCTTGACCTGTGCAAGCGACGTTCTCTCAGAACGTCGGTCATTCGATCCTTTGAAGAGCGGTGATGCGGTGATGTCGATGTCAGAGGGATGTTAGCACATTAATGGCAGTCACGCGTGTGTACACTGACATGGTATATAAATGTGCCTTCTTCACAGAAAGTCAGCGCCTGTCGTCGTCTGTGTCCCTTTTGTGTTCGTCCAAACATTCGCGCTGTTTTTCCTTCCTTTGAAGAGCACTGCTCGGAACGGGCAACTTACTGGAGAAATGTTCCTCACCGCGTAGTTGCAGTGGTAATGTTCCTTGCAGAACGAGGGCTCTTTCTTTCTCGGAGGATCCAATGATTTACTCGGGTCTCCTCAAAATGGCAAGTTCCTTGGGTGTCTTGAACTCATCGCGAAGTTTGATCCTTTCCTTGCCGCCCATATAAAGAACTTCGGGAACATTGGACGTGGCAAAACATCCTACCTCTCCTCTCAACCATTGTGGAAGAGGTTGTAGAAGCCCTCGGAGCTGAAGTCCGAAAAAAAAATCACGTGCGCGGTTGCGAGTGCCAAGTACTTCTCTCTTTCAGTTGATTCTACACCTGATTCGAGTCACAGGGATCAACTTACAGTGGTCGTTCGCAACGTTGCTAACGATGAGCCTGAAGAACATTTTCTGGGATTTTTGCCCATAACCAGTCACAAAGGGGAAGATCTCGCGAAGAGAACGCTCGACCTCTTAGAAAATCTTGAAGTTAACTTCCAAGACTGTCGTGGCCAGTCATACGACAACGCGGGCAATATGGCTGGAAAATACTCTGGCATAGAAGAAACAAACACGGGGCTTGGACTGCACTTCTAAGTGTCGTATGCATTCCTTCTTTTCGTCTAAACTTCTCGCACAGTTTAGTCTTCTTTCAGTATGATCCAACGAACGAGACAAATCTTAATGCTGTCCATGCGTCTTCGTCTCCTGATATAGTTATTTATTACGATGACAATCTCTCCACGTGCTCCACAAGAAAGAAAACGCCCAGGTGATATTAAACACTCCGGGGAGGCTTAGAATAAATATGGCTTGTGTTCTTTGCAGCTAAATCTAAAAATCTTCAAGTCTCAAGCATGACCAGGTGACAAAACGGGAAAGAAAGGGGGCGGGGCGAGGGGGCAGAGGCCCCCCCTTATTTTTTTGAACCGGGCCCTCCGCACTGTTAATCCGGCCCTGCATAGCATAGCCTTGTATAGTATAGTGTAGCAAATGGGTGGGAAAGGGAAGTGAGCGTTAAAAGGAGAGATGCGATAAGGAGGGGAGAGAGTAAAGCGTAGCACTGAAAAGATGAGAAAGAGAGAAATAGAGGTAAAGAAACGCAGAAAGAAAAAGAGAGAGCCAGAGAGAACATCAACGAAAGAAAGGGAAATAATTCATGATGGTGAAGCGCTAAAAGAAACGGATACTTATGAAGAACACAGGACACGTGTTCCTGTGTCCTGTGTTCCTCATAAGTCTTCATAAGTATCCGTTTCTTTTAGCGCTTCACCATCATAAATGTATACGAACACGCCCAGCTGGCATTTATTCTAAAAAGAAAGAAGTAGAGAGAGAAAAAAAACGATAGAAAGAAAGAGGAAGCAAGCATCGCGTTTTTTAGCGATCAGATACCGCGCCACCTGGCCAAGCCGCGCATGAGCAGTAGCTAAGCCATGCCCACCAACGGAGACATCGCGTGCAGCCAAATCTAGGGTGCCTTGATGCCCGCGCGCTCCGCTGAGGGTGAGGACAGGCGCGTCGTCTGCTACGACGGCCGCCATTGCGAATCCCGCCGCCGCTCGGCAGCATGCGAAACGCGCTACACAAAGCGCTTGCGGTGCGCGGATACGTCCCGAAATAAGTGCACGCTAGTGAGCTTTCTCTTTTTCTTTTCTTTTTTGAGGCTTGGGCAGCTTTTATTGCTGTTTTTGCCAAAATGTTTATTAAGGAAGCATGTAATTCATGTAAGCTGATGGCCTGTGCATGTGTTATGCGCTAGAGGTAGACGTAGACTCCGTTATGTTGAAAACCAATCCTCTTCCTTACGCCGGAAACGACAAAGTCTAAAGCCTTACTTAATTTTCTCGTAAGCTCTGCATTCCAAATACACAAACAATCGTTTAAAGTATTTGTATACATGTCAGCAGCAGCAGCAGTATATGTATCTGAACACACACAATTTAGTGTTGCGAAGCTACCTAAGCGCGATTAAGGTGGCTCATTTTGCTAAGTTTGCAAACAATTTACTCGTTTATTATAAATGGCAGCATACATATTGTACACAGAATAAAGGGCCGAGGGGAAGTATGGTGCGATTATCCTGCTAAAATGAAACGAAAGCTTCTTTATCATTATTGTTTCTTGCTCACAATCTGTAGCCGCTACTGTATCGGCACTCGAGTTGCACCTTGAGTCCTTATCAAAACGATGAATACGTTGTTGAGTAGTATGCCGTAAAACTTTGCATGCGCGCAGTATCAGTGCGTTTTTCCTTCTTCTTTTTGTATCTGCAGTTTCTTTTTCTGTATCTACAGGTTTTCTCGCATGCCCAATTGCATGCACATAATATTGAGTGTTTCCAATACTGTTTTACACTTTGTGCGGCAGATGCACGGCGTCGGTTATTTGTCTCTTTTATTAATAATAATATCTGGAGTTTTACTTGCCAGAACCATGATATGATTATGAGGCACACCGTAGTGGAGGGCTCCATGAATTTTGACCATCTGGTGTTCTTTAACCTGCACTGACATCGCACAGTACACGGGCCTCTAGCATTTCGCCTCGACCTAAATTCGACCACTGCGGCCGGGTCGAACCCGTGACTTTCGGGTCAGCAGCCGAGCTCCGTCACCACCATACCACCGTGGCGGACGTATTTTTAAAGCGAAAGCCTTAAATGCCTCATCAAACGCGAAATCTGACCGTCGGCGTCCAGCGTCTACGGCGTCAGCATACCACGACGTTGAGGACGAGGGACGAAAAAATCGTCACGTGATGACGTCACCATACACGTCATCATGGCTTCACAAATTTTGGCGTGACGTCATATGATGCCGTTATCACATGACATCGTAGCTTGGTCAAAAGTGGGCGGATCACGGAGGCAGTGCAAAACCAGGTGAGGTGCCTCCGATCTTGGAGGCAATGCAAAACAGCGCTTTGTGCGCAAAAAACTGAGAAGAAGATGGCTTTCGCTTTCGAGCCGTCTTAAGCGTACGCATAAGGGAGCCTGTGAGTTTTTATTTCATTAACTGGTTTTCCATGACGTACTCACTGTACAACTTGACTTTGTTTCTCGTATTTTTTACTGACATAGCGTGTCTACTGTACACAATGCTTCCCCGTCTTGTTGTTGTTTTCATGCGTCTTCTTTGTATAGACGCTTCGCGAGAACTGTTTGTATGCGCATTCCTGTATGAGCCTTCAGGGCTTACATTATTAATAAATAAATTATGCTCGCTGAAAGAAATAAGATACTGAATGTGTGTGTGTGTGTGTGTGTGTGTGTGTGTGTGTGTGTGTGTGTGTGTGTGTGTGTGTGCGTGCGTGCGTGCGTGCGTGCGTGCGTGCGTGCGTGCGTGCGTGCGTGCGTGCGCGCGTGCGTGCGTGCGTGCGTGCGTGCGCGCGTTAATATCCAGTGTACAGGCCATTTATTTGTGCGCATTAATGCTGCGCTGACAGAAGCAATTACAGAAATAAAACGCAAATCACACAATAAAACACAACTGCCACTAGTCGATTCACAGTGATCGTAAATGATTAAAAAAACAGAAACTGCGTAATTATTTAAGACAGGACGAAAATGCAACCTTGAAACACAGAAACAGGGAAGGACAAGAATAATTTAACTGGACACATACATACATGGGAATCAGACCAGCACAGAAGGCGTACTTGAAACACGGAAAGGAATATAAAAAACAAGAACCGCCGTGGTTTTTACTATGGTGCTTGACTGGTGACCCGAAGGTTGCGGGATCGAATCCCGGCCGCAGCGGCCCCATTTCGATGGAGGTGAAGTGACAGAGGCCCGCGTACTTAGATTTAGGTGCACGTTAAAGAACAACAGACGGTCAAAATTTCGGGAGCCTTTTACTATATGCGGCGCCTCTCATAATCATATCGGGGTTCTTGGGACGTAAATTCTCACAAATAATTATTATTAGGAAAAAAGAAGGATCTGACCTGCAGACAAACACGCACAATATATTCCATGATACATTTCAAATCACAAAAGTAGCGAAAGCAAAAATCAAAGGCAGATACAGGACCAACCAAGTGCAGTAAAGAATGTTTGGGAAGAAAAATGCAGGATTCATGCACACGTGAACCAAAGCATTTAAGCATGTAGCTGATATCAGTGTGTCCATATATTACGCAAGGTTAACACCGGCAGGTTACCCTTGCATGTGCATTCGAAATACCGGCCGGAAACTTACGCTGCAAGTGCATAATGTGTTCTTCGGATGCCGCTTGTCACGTTTGATTTTTACTGTCCAAAGAAACCTCGTATCTTCTAAAACGATACAGCTCCCAGCGTTTCTGGAATGATTGCTGCACTGCGGCACGCAACACCCGGCCATAGTGACGGTAGCGAGCGCATAAAACTGGAGGGAAACGAGCACCGACCTAAAAAGAGCACGCGCGCCACGCACAAGTGACGGGGGATTCAAAATGGCGGCCACGCTGCCGCCGAGGCTAAAGTGTTCTAGAAAGGGGTAGTGGGCTGACTGGAGGCCGTGCACTGACGCACTTTATGTCTCACCTGGTAGATGGCGCCACCACGGATGGATGGATGGATGCTATGAGCGTCCCCTTTATAACGGGGCGGTGACATGTCTGCCACCAGGCTCGAAGGCGAAAAAAAAAGAAAGAAAAAAAATAAACTTCCTTGTTTCATGTTGTCCTAATGCCTTATCTACATTGATTAAATCTACGACCTGCAATGTAAGCGACGCGTTGCTGCCCTTAGCGCGAAGGTTAGTTTGCCAGCGCTTCAAGCACAAACTACTCTTGTGCAACCCCTGTACATAGCCATTTTCGTTGCTTTTTTTCTTTTGCGTGAGCATATTCTTGCTTTGGCCGTCGTTCTGGCGCATGAAGTATCGCTAAACATGAGCGCGTCATCAGCGGGCGCCGGATGCAATATATGCTGTAAACCGCCAGTTTTGTATTGCAGTAGCGAGCTCTCGCTTAAAAAAAAAGATCTCGCAGTTTTATTGCATTTAGATAATTAATTAATTTATGGGGTTTTACGTGCCAGAACCACTTTCTGATTATGAAGCACGCCGTAGTGGAGGACTGCGGAAATTTCGACCACCTGGGGTTCTTTAACGTGCACTGACATCGATTGCCTTTAGATAAAAGAGACTAATATTTTCATGCTAGCGTTTGTACTCGGTAGTCTCTTTAGTGAGGTCATACTCTCACTAAATAAAACAATATTACTACAAACTTAAGCACCTTACGCGCTCTCAGTTGATATATTCTCCTGAAAAGTGCAAGAAAATGTGTGGGAGTGCACAGCAGGAAAGACCTATCCTAACCATGCCCAAGAAATAAAAGACCGAAAGTAAGGGTAGACCATGCAATCAGATTTTGCTTCTTGAAGACCCTCACATGCTGGAAATTATATTTGTGTAAGAAATTGCATGCAAACACCGCTATCAGTTGAGTGCAAAATTCAGTTAGCAATTCTGCTGACACTATAATATGCCTAAAAGGTTCATATGCACTCTTTTCTACAGAACTATTTGTCCGCACTCCTGTATTTAGAAAAATGAATTTGTAATGAAGGTGTGGAAAAATGTAGACAACAATCGTTCGCGGAAATAAGTGAAAAGTTTATTTGGTGGGGCAGCACAATGACCTTATATACTCCACAAAAGCCATGCGTATCAATCACTTTCATTTTTTTTTTTCAAAGTGAAAACAGATGGAAAAAAGCTGAAATAGCTTGAAGAGGGCCTTGCCCCATTTTGTACTTATCAGCGTGTGCGGCAAAAAGCATGTCTTCTAAACAGCCCAATAGATGCTAGAAAAATACTCACAAAGAGACGCTAAATATTTTCAATAGCATACTTAGCATAGCATAAATTTAAAAAGTTCACAAAAGCACATGAATACTCAACACATATTGTTCACACAATAAGTGAAGACACTGAATCAGAAGAAATACTAAAAAAATGACAACTAATAGACACATTTCCATTCAAACACATGCATTTTTATACAGATCTACTGACGTTCTGGTAGATCATATTAATCGCATTGTTGATGGTACGCCAAGGACCAAAGCCACCATTCACAATTGAATTAAGGGTTTATTGCTATAGTATGCATGGCGAGTGGCAATTAACATACTATCTTGCTTGTTTTTCAAATCTGGCATTTTCTTGTATTTGGGTCAGTGAAACAGAAAAAGAATATTCAGAGAAGATTCATACTTCAAGTTTAACCTACACTTGTAAAATCTAAACGCAGGAACAATAATAAAACTTAAAAAATCTTCTATAGCAAGGAAAAAAATTTAAGTGCAACGGCTTATCTTGAAGTGCTTTGCTTTTTGGCGTTTGCCTGCTCTGTCTGTGTTTAGCCCCTTAATGTAAAAAATGAAGTCGCGTAACAACATAGAATTGGATTATTTTTTGAGAGAGCATGAGGCATGGCTTCGGCACCCAACCTCTTGCCAAAGCCTTGCTTTCACAATGGTCAGCACATCAAAAATGCTGTCTGCATGGAGTTCTTCACATGAAAAGCAGCCCGTGAACAAGCCTTGCTACCAATCTACATTATTCACAACTACAGGAACTGAAAAATGAAACGTATTGACGAAGCAATGCTCGGCCGAAAACCTGCAGCGACGACGAAACACAGCAGCAGCCCTACAGCAGCGGGGCGAAGGCGCGAAGGCTCCCATTGCTGACGATGGTAGCGGCGCCATGCGGGCACTCAGGAAAACGAAAACTCGTTTACATTTTTTGCGCCGCGGCAACGTACCCTCTCCCCGGAGAGTGGGCTCACTACCCAATATTCTAGAACACTATACCGAGGCCGCGGAGGCGGCACCTGCCCTTTCAAAAGCTGACACCACTCTAAGCGGGGGCGCGCGCATCGAGGCACTCTATCCGGATGCTGGATGGATGCTATGAGCGTCCCCTTTAAAACGGGGCGGTGACATGTCTGCCACCAGGCTCGAAGAAAAAAAAAAAAAAAAAAAAAAAAGCTTCCTTGTTTCATGTTGGCCTAATACCTTATCTACATTGATTAAATCTATGTTATTATACCAAAAAATATAAATTCACGGTCCATCTCTCTGCCTCTTAAGGCAGAATGACCTTATTTTTCCGCCATTATTTATTTTTGTTCTTTATCTCTACTTTTCTGCCACCAATACTCTAACCGTCTCTTACTTATTTCTATCGCGGACGTGTTCAGCTTTCCATTGTTGTCCCTAAAACCCAAGGCTTCATGTAGACTCGTGCCCACACGTATACCTGGGTGAATATCGCCACATTCAATCAGTACATGTTCCATCGTTTCCTTAGTTCCCCCGCAGCATGTACATTGTTCTTCTTCGTTACTAAATCTCGCTTTATAACTACGCGTTCTAAGGCAGCCCGACCTTGCTTCAAACAGTAAAGCGCTTCCCCTTGAATTATCATAAAACCTTTCCCTCCTTATTTCGTTTTTTCCTTTTCGGTAGTTACTCAGAGCCGGCTTCTTTTCCATCGCTGTCATCCAATAAGTCCTCTCCGCCTCTCTGACCTTCCGCTTAATGCTCCCTGTTGCCATATTGCCCGCACTGCCAGCCGTATATTTACTGGTGAGCCTCCTAGTTCTTTTTCTCCACTGCGTGTACACGCTTTTTCTATACAAATACCTGAAAACCTTCTCTGCCCATCTACTCTCCTTCATTTTCCTCAGCCTCTCTTCGAATCTCATTTTGCTCTGCGCTTCCCTCACTTCAAAGCCTGTCCATCCCATATCACCCTTTACCGCCTCATTTGTCGTCTTCCCGTGAGCGCCCAACGCGAGGCGGCCCACCGTCCTTTGATTACATCCATTCCTGATTGCACCTCTGACTTCATGCACACCACTGAGTTCCCAAATGTAAGCCCCGGAACCATCACACCCTTCCACAGCCCTCGAAGCACCTCGTACCTATTGTATCCCATAAAGCTCTGTGCTTCATAATTGCAGCATTCCTCTTCCCTTTGCTACCGATGCTTTCTCTTGTACCTCCATATATCTATCCCCCTCATTTACCCATACTCGAGGTACTTGTACTCGCTTACCCTCGTATTTTTGGCCCTGTATAAAGACCGTATGGTCTCCGTGATCATTGAATACCATCAATCCACATTTTGTTGCACTAAATCCAGTCCTAGAGCCTCACACTCCCTTCCGCATATATCTGCCAGTCGCTGTATATCATCTTGACTGTCCGCAAATAAGACATATCATCAGCATAAATAGACCTGGAAGTTCTGCTCAACTATCGCTCCGACCTGTTTGTGTGACAAATTACATCCAATGTTGCTACCTTCTAGCGCTTTTTTCCATCCTCGCCATGTACAGCATGAATAACAGCGGGGACAAGGGCATCCCTGTCTCAGCCCTGCTCATTTCAACGCTGTCCTTGCTACTTATTCCTTCCCATTCTTACAAACTGTATTTCCTCGGTATATTTCCCTCAAAAGCTGTACACAGTCGTCACCTATGCCCACTTCCTTCAATATATCCCACAAAATTTTCTGATTAACGTTGTCATACATACGCCCCGTGGATATCTAGATAAGCTACGTATAAGGCCTGTTTTCTATTTTAGATATTTCTATACACTGGGTAAGAACAACAGATTTCCGTCTAACCGCCTGTCGATTCGAAATCCATTCTGAAGTTCTCCCAAATATCATTTTGTTCTACCCACGCTTCTATTTTAATTTTACTGCCTGCATCGCAACCTTTATAGCACCGATGTAATTGTTAGCGGTCTATACGAGCGAATGTTATCCTTTTCTCCCTTGCCTTTATAGATTAAGTTCATTCTACTTTTTCGCCAACTGTCTGGTATTTCCCTCTCATGTAAGCACTTTTCTACGGCTTTCAGCAGGTCTCTTTGTGTTATGTCCGAGTTCGTTAATGAGGCTGACGGGAACCCCATCTAAGCCGGAGTAGTGCGCTTAGGAATTTTTCCTTCGGCCTTCTTCAATTGAAATTCTCTAGTACTACATCTTCGTCGGTTGCACTCCTTTGCGTCTTTTACTCACCGGGGGAATCCCCTGGGGGACCTTTTTAAACGAATCGCTGTATCT
>NW_023614987.1:0-60001 GCF_013339695.2 Rhipicephalus sanguineus
ACAGGTGCCGGCCAGCTCCGTCATTTTGCACCTTGAATACCGCTCAGCGAGTTGCGCGAACTTTCCACCGTATAGTTGTTAGATGAGAATTAGAGAAAGCTGGTTAAAAGAGGTTAATAGAAGGATGGGCGTTAGAGCGCTTATCGACAACGAGGATTTCCGCTCCGCAATGCAATAAACACTAGAACATTGAGTACAAGAACGTGTTCAGGTTAGTTTATCGCCAACGTTTCCTAGATAACTGAAAAAGAGCTACTTCAATACAAGAAAAAGTGAACTCTACACTCTACAAATAAAAGTAAGCGGTACATGTGTGTATATTTGTGTCTTGCTGTTCTCCTTATCCTATACACGCCACGTTACAGGTGTTAACGGCACATCAACGGTCCCAGGTAGCAGCCTTAGAGAAGAACATCGAATGTAAAATTGAAATAATTGAGAGCAAGACCGTCAGAGACCTGATAGCAATAATAATAATAATAATAATAATAATAATAATAATAATAATAATAATAATAATAATAATAATAATAATAATAATAATCTTATTCTCGTGCGTCTGCTCGCCGGCTACTCAGATGAAAATATCACATGCAGAATCATCAAAAGCGTTTTCTTTTGATGTGCTATGGTTATGCGTAAGTGTGCGGAAACGCAGCGGATCGAACCAGAGTCTCTGAATAGCTTTTTTGTTAAACAAAGTACGGCGTCGCACTATGGGAAAGCTTAATTTTATACGCAACGCAAGGCTGCCGCGCACTTACGCCCCCTTTCAAGCGCTTTGCCAGCAGGCGCATGCTGCGAAAGTGAAAGCCCACCTTGGTGCTCCGATTGCTTTCAGCGATAGACCTTCTAAACTAATTGGTGCTGAGCATTAGAAGTGGCATTCGCGTGTGACAACGCCTTGCGAGCGCTGCGTGCCAAATTGTCGTTCCTGCTGCAGGGAACACGATGATGAAGATGTTGTTATGTACAAAAAAGAAACAAAAACACCGACATCTACTGAAAGCAGGCCTCCGCTACAGAGCCACCACTTAAGATGATTGGGTAGACGACATTTACCTCAAAACGCTACTTCAATTCATACACAACTGAGGCCTTGCAGTGTACATGCAAAACATATGTACACACCAAGAATTACGTATTAAGGACAAGTATGCATCACAGAAAAACAAACTGCAACGGCGGATTGGGTACCCTTTAAACACTGCGACATTCCTACAGGTGTCGTGGCGGGCTCTATATGGAAACCAGAGTTTCGTGAACAGTGGATGCAATCAAAAGACTCTGGTCGAGCGCATTGTAGATCGAGTTTGAAGTATCCTATGCCATTGAAAGAAACTGAATTAACTATACTGCACATAGGAGACGATATTGAAAAAAAAAGAAAAAAAAGAGAGCGTGTAAGCGAAGGCCAGTCCACTCCCCGTCGCGTTCCGCGGAACTTCATTTGCAAGAGCCGCCTTTCTTCCTCCTTCCATAAGATATGTCGTGGTCATACTTGTCAACCTGGGTATTGGCAGGCGCTTTCGCTATTGCAGAGCCCAAGAGTTCTCACGCTCGAGACGCTCTGAATTGAAAAAGGCGTGACAGCTGCCGTTGATGCAGGCGTGTAAGAATCCGAACAACTTTACTGGGCATAGTCCTCGTGTCCCAGAAGTAAAGAAAAAAAGCTTCTCTGAAATCCAGTCGAAGCCTACTCGAGCAAGTACGCGCGTCCATGCAGAGATGAAAATCTGAGAGATAGCACCTCCAGAGACATCCCTGGGAATCAGGGGCGTAGCCAAGGGGGGGGGTTGGGGGGGTTCAAACCCCCCCCGAAATTTTTCAGTTTTGCTTGCGTATATATACACGCACACATACAAACGCACGCACGAACATACATAAAGTATGGTTGAACCCCCCCCCCCGAAAAAAATTTCTGGCTACGCCCCTGCTGGGAATACTGTCGCTCGCTGACAGGGCGCGAGCATGAATGCGGTCGGAGCCTTGTTGTAAAGGCTGTCACCTACACCATCCGATCGGTTCGCGTTTTTCCTTCACCTCCACTGATCCTGTGGTACACGACGCTTTGAAGGGGGGTTTGTTTAACTTTGCGGTGTAAGCTTGAAACGGTTTGCGCGATGTGTGCGCCTCACCTTCAGCCTGTGCCTCTCCACGCGCTGCGTATTGAAAGCGCGCTGCTGCGCCAGACGTGCGGCCGAACTAAACGTCCTCTCGCACATGCAGTTTAGGCGCAAGTTCACCTTTTCCACACCGTTTTACAGCGAAGCAGTCTTAGTTTACCCCTAGTATTCCCTGTCGAAGTAGTAGTAGTGGTAGTAGTAGTAGTAATAGTATTAGTAGTAGTAGTAGTAGTAGGAGGAGGAGGAGGAGGAGGAAGAGGAGTAATAGTAGTGGCAGTAGTAGTAGTAGTAATAGTAGTTAGTAATAGCAGCAGTAATAGTGGTAGCAGTAACTGCAGTAAGTACTAGCAGTAGTAGTAGCAGCAGTAAGTAGTAGTTGTAGTAAGTAGTAGTAACCTGTAGTAGTAGTAGTAGTATTAGTGACAGTAGTAGTAGTAGTAGTAGTAGTAGTAGTAGTAGTAATAGTAGTAGTAGTAATAGTAGTTAGTAATAGCAGCAGTAATAGTGGTAGCAGTAACTGCAGTAAGTAGTAGCAGCAGTAGTAGTAGTAGTAATAGTAGTTAGTAATACCAGCAGTAATAGTGGTAGCAGTAACTGCAGTAAGTAGTAGCAGTAGTAGTAGCAGCAGTAAGTAGTAGTAACCTGTAGTAGTAGTAGTAGTATTAGTGATATTAGTAGTAGTAGTAGTAGTAGTAGTAGTAGTAGTAGTAGTAGTAGTAGTAGTAGTAGTAGTAGTAGTAGTAGTAGTAGTAGTTAGTAATAGCAGCAGTAACAGTGGTAGCAGTAATTGCAGTAAGTAGTAGTAGTAGTAGTAGTCGTAAGTGGTAGTAACTTGTAGTAGTAGCAGTAGTAGTTCCTAGTTGTAGTAGTAGCAGTAAGTACTGGTAATAGTAGTAGTAGTAGTAGTAGTCGTAAGTGGTAGTAACTTGTAGTAGTAGCAGTAGTAGTTCCTAGTTGTAGTAGTAGCAGTAAGTACTGGTAATAGTAGTAGTAGTAGTAGTAGTCGTCGTCAGGAAGATCAGTTGACCAGAGTGGGGGGAATGAATGAATAATTAAATAAAGCGAGATGATGATTATGCTCGAAATGATGATCATTATTATGATTATGAAGCGCGTTATCTCGCGCGCCTTGTTTGACGGTTTTCATGGCGTTCACGGCGTGGAACTGCTTGAATTATTCTCTCTTTTTCTCTTACGGTAACTTCTAAACGTTAACGTTAACTTCTTCTGTTGACGTTGCTAACAGTCGAACGAACCAATCTCCTCTGCGGGCATGTCGGAAATATGGGTGCCACACGTTTTTCCTAAGTACGTGGCGTGCAGCAATAGTGCACGACGACGCACACACGGATGGAGATAATGACTTATGTTGCTGAAGACGAAAAACAACGTACGTGCGTCAAATATTGATTAGAAATCGTTTCTTCATAATTTCTACTTCCGTTTACAAGCGTTAGAATATGGATTTAATTGTTTTCGGGAATGGGGAAGGAAGGGTGGAAGAGCTGACGGGATCCATGCGGGATGATTGGCGCTGCGTGTTCTTTTTCGGGTCACCATTAACTGTCGGAGCTAATACGAGAAAGATCTCTGACAGCGTTGAGTGCTCGAACTGTTTTTATTATTATTATTATTATTATTATTATTATTATTATTATTATTATTATTATTATTATTATTATTATTATTATTCCATTTGGCTAGAAACCAACCGTGAGCGCAGTCAAAAATTGTTGATTGGGTGTTTCTGTTTACCGCCCAGCATGTCCCCTGCCTCGTTTCATGATGCCATGTCTTCCATTGAACTTGTCGTATCTTCTCATAGTGGGCACAGAGTTATTGTTCTTGGGGATTTCAATGCACCTGGAATTGACTGGAGCACGCTTACCTTTTTTCATTACAATCATTTCATAGAGAAAAAGTGCAGCCTGCTCTTAGACTTTCTGGCGTTTAATTCCCTACTGCAACATAACTCAGTCGTCAATTCCAGTGGCAACGTCTTAGACCTGTGTGTGTCAAACGATCAACCCGTTGAAGTTTCCCGCTCCGACATCTCTCTTGTACGTCCGGACAAATTCCACCCACCACTTAACGTAAGATTATCCGCATCAGCCGAAACAACGAGCTTCAGCAGTTACGTAAACAAATCTCCAAGATTTGCCTTCAAGCGAGGTGATTACACGGGCCTCTATCATCACTTGTCCACCGTTGAGTGGTCACAGGTTACTGACAAACCAAATGTTGATGACCAGGTTGATCGGTTTACGGAGCTTGTACTGAGCAGCATGCGTAATTTTATTCCCCAATATACACCTAAACAACGTAAATATCCCCACTGGTTCTCATCTGAACTTATCAGTGCACTCAAGCACAAAGATCACGCACACAGGAAATATAAATGTTCTCCATCCAGCGAGTGGAAGGAAGAGTTCAGCTTCTTTCGAACTCTCTCTAAACGCCTATATAAACGGGACCATAGTTCGTATATTGAATTCTTAGAAAAAAGCGCCTCTGACAGGCGGGCTGAGTTTTGGAAGTATGTACGTAAACGGTCTAGCAAAAGCGGAGAGTCCTTCAGACTACTGGACTCAAATGGGGTAGAAGTGCATGCCATCGCTAACTGTTTTGCCACGCATTTCTCATCCGTTTATAAGGCCTCAGACTCTAGCACTGATATCAGACAACAGCCCAAGGCGGTTAGCTCATCCAGTGCTTTGTCGCTGGATGAAAATCTTATCTGCGAATGCATTAAGCGCTTAAACCATCCTTATCATGTGGGCCAGATGGCATCCTCTCCGCCATACTAAAAGCTTATGGGAGTATATTTGTCCCAGTACTGACTACGATATTTAATAACTGCCTGGACACTTCCACATTTCCTAGCATGTGGAAAACTGCTCGTGTTTTTCCAGTATTTAATTCGGGCTCTAAAACAGATGCTTCTAATTATCGCCCGATTTCTCTACTATGTGCCACATCAAAGATCTTCGAGCTGGCTCTTCACAACATATTGTCTTTTAGTGTGAAAAACTCATTGATTCCTAATCAACATGGTTTTCTCGCTGGCCGCTCAACTACCACAAATTTTGCTAGTTTCATGACGCAGATCTCCACACCTATTTCTCAGAGAGGACAGGTTGACGTAATTTACTGTGACCTGAGCAAGGCTTTTGACGTAGTCAGCCACACACTGATTATGGTTAAACTTGCGCACTTTGATGTTGACTTGTCAGATGTGAATCTCCTGCAGAGCTATCTGCTCAATAGATATTGTTATGTAGCCGTAAATGGCCAAACGTCTTCTTTGTATAAAGTGACTAGTGGGGTCCCTCAAGGGTCGGTATTAGGCCCACTCCTATTTTTAATTTACGTTAATGATGTTTCTTTAGCCATTCGTAATTCTTCTTTCCTCATGTATGCCGATGACATCAAGATTTTTAAGGAAATTCATTCAGTTAACGACTGTCGCTTGCTGCAGTCAGACTTGCGCTATTTTTCCGAATGGTGCAACGGTAATAACCTTTCTCTGAATACCTCGAAGACAAAATTCATGTCTATCACTCGCAAAATATCTAGCGTGTCATTTCAATACTCTGTCAATTCTGTGTCCTTATGGAAGGTTTACGAGATCAGTGATCTTGGTGTTGTTGTTGACAGCGCGTTAAACTTTTCTGCTCACGTTAAGCGGGCTGCTATGCGGGGCCTTCGTTCTCTCGGATGTGTTTGTAGAATATCTCGAGAATTCAGGTCTCCCATGGCCCTCCACAAATTGTACACGGCAATATGTCTTCCACAACTTGAGTATGCGTCCGTGATATGGAATGGCATTGCTCGATCCAGCGGTAACACCGTTGAACGAGTCCAGAAAAAATTCCTCAGCATATATAACCATCGCTTCGCTAAAAATGACTCTGGATCTCGTTCAAATACTGCTGAATTATTACCACTGCCATCACTTCACTGCCGACGAAATCGCTCTGATCTCTTATTTCTTTACAAGCTAGTCGACGGTATAATATCCTGACCTGTACTTCTCAATTGTGCAAATTTTTCGAATTCCGCGTAAGTTAACCAGAGAGAACAGACCGTTTAATGTACCCGCCTGCTTCTTCCCACACTCTACCGTTCACAGAATACAAAGTCTCTATAATGTTAATTTTCTTGATCTTGATGTTTTTCATAGCCCACAATCATTGTTTTTATCCGAGCTTTGCACTGTTTTGACATAGTGTGGCACAATGTACAAAGTCTTCCCTTCTCAGTCTTTCCACATAGTTGTATATATGCAATCTATTTTTTTATTCCCCGTTAATATTTCTCGTGTTGTCCTATTTTACTCCTCCCCTGTTGTGTTCATTTCTCTTTGTCTACGTGTTTTTGCTCTTTTTATTTCTGAAAACTGTCTGTATTGTATTGTTTATTTTTATTGTTTTTTTTGCGTGCGTCAGCACAAAGACCTTACGGTTGTTCCTGGGCACGTTAAATAAATGATTGATCATTTTGATTATTTGATTAATTAATTGATTAATTATTACGCTGCACCCGCCGCGCGGCCGAAAGCCAACTTCTTCTTCCTTGACAAGCGCCGCATGCTGAGGCGCTACATGTTTCTGACGTAGAAAATTACGTCACTGACGATGCAACCAATGGCACACAACTTGTTCCCTTTCAGTACCTTTGCAGTCGCTCCGCAGTGGTACCTGCTCTTCTTCATTTTTCGTGCACCAGTAGTGAATTGGGGCTTGCCCAATTTTTGTGGCACACAGTCGGTACATGTCTTTACATACATAAGACGGACAAATTTTGGATTCGCCTAGCCACATACAGCTTTGCCGTAAAACCAACTCATATCGACAATACTATTTTAGTAAAATTTCCGTGAATCAACCGTCAACAACAACGTTTCTGTGTTGCTTCGTTTGCGTGCGCCGCGCTGACAATAGTAGCATTACTCAAGGGTTTTACGCGTTTGGGGCGTACGTGTTCAGTAATGCTAGAAGGAATGCTAGAAGGTCAAATAAGGCGTTGTAATAACGCATAAAACAATGTAACGAGGAATAGGAGGAACCACACCTCATGCCCACATTGTATCAAGAAAGCTCGGTGCACGCTCTTTGGGATTCAAATGAGACCGCACAATGCGCATTCACTTCCATACAATTCTTTTTTTTTTGGTAAACAACTACAGCACAAGAAATCTGCGTACCTCTTCTGAATACTTCCTCGCAATCACTGTTGCAAAGCGCGAACGCTTTCGGCGCCATGTTGCTTATAGTGCACCTCCAACAAAGTTTGCTGAGGTCGCTGGAAAAAAAAACACGTCGTGGCAACACTCGAAGCGAAATAATTAGTTTCCCCACTTCAAAACATTCTCTGGGTAGGTTTAGTTGATATGTAAATTCTTCCATTTCTTCGACGGAGATATTCACAAAATAAGGCTCTGCAAATACGAGGCCCAAAGCCAGGGTACAGCCATATTTCCGACGCGCTGTGCCGCTATCTGAAACGTGGCACGAAGCCCTTCGTATTGTAGAAAACGCGTATAAAATGCAAATGCAGTCTTCTTTTGTGCGACGGGAAAGGCGTGCACAATGAAGGTGCCGCGAGGGAATGCTTGAAGATGCAAGAAAGGTGGGAGTGGGTGAGAACAGTGGCCACAAGAATCAGCAAAGGAACCGGCGCGTCATGAACCGAAGCCGCGCAATTGCCGCGGAGCGTGCTCTTGCTGGATGTCCACAATTTCCTTTTCTTTTTTTTTTCCTGTTTGCTATCCTTCATTTTGTTTTTCTGCAAGAGTAAAATAATTTAAATTGAGCGCTAAAAAGTACAGGAAGAATGCAGGCGAATAGACTTTTAGCTCAGTGAATATACCTAGTAATTCAGTGGAAACATCGCCTACGAAACCGTGGTCAGCGCACCCGGCATTTACCTCTGCAACAGAGCCCTGCCAACTGGCTTCCACTCAATGCTTAAGTATTCCCGCTTTTCAAATGTAAATTCCAGGGCAGCCTTACCTGAGAATAACAGTTCGTTGTTTCTATTCAAGATATTACTTGGCCACTGATATCAAGACCTTCTAAACAATTCGTAGGCCAACTAAAGTTTTGGATATGAAACCAGCGAAACAAAAAATTACACCATCTCCCACTAAAGGGAAACATGTGTGGATGTGAAGCAGCATTCGCTTGAGCGGGAGATGGTGTAATTTTTTTTAGGAGCTGGCTCTCCAGGTTCTTAAGCTGGGGCGAAGTCCCGTGCCGTAAGCTACATCCATCCATTCAAAGCGTCGTGGAACGCGAATAGGAACGCTACGCGCGTCGCGTCTTTTCTCTAGCCTGGCTGTTAATTCTCACAGGGCGAGCGGGGAACGCGGTCGACTGGCGCGCGAGAGGTGGGGGGAAGGAGGGCGCTCATCGCGGCTTTGCACAGGAGAGAATGAGGCGCGCGAGAGGGGAGGAGCGTAGGAGAGGAGAGGAGGGGGAGGAAGATGCGCATGCACAGTAAGGGTGGTCACGCCGCACACCGGGTTGAACTCCGCCATAAGCTGCTTCGCATGTAAAATGAATCTCTATCGCCAAATTGACCTTTATTAACATGTAAAAAACGCCTGATATCACGGAAATGAACAAACGTAACTGACTGCCCCAGCTATGCAAGTGCTCTTTTGGTTGGGCAGCTGGTAGCAGTGCTGCAGACTTAAGTTGCCGTTAACTACAATATACATTGAAAGTCGGAGTCTATACACCTAGTCGCAGTACTATAGCTTTTTTTATGTTAATATATGCCTACAGTACCAACAGAAGATGAAAGACGCAGGTTCGCTCACTAGTCGTCGAGCAGGAAACGAAAACGTCCCATGCATGTGTTGACGGCGAACGTGATGATCTGTATGCGTGCGGAACATAGAAGAGATTGTGCTGAGCGATCTGGAAATTGGTCTCTTTCCTTCTTTTCTTTAATCCTCGGACGCGACGCCCGAACGTCACTTTGCTTGTGCCAAAGCTCAGCAATGAGAAGCTGCACACCAGACAGACCGCAAAAGGCCGCGAACCCGGTTGGGAGTGTATGTTCTCGTGGAGCGGCAATACTGCCGAAGTGGAGCAGTCGAGTGGGAAATGGGGAGGACAGGAGCAAAAAGAGCCACGCTACGGTACCGCGAGCGCTAGCGAGCCGGAAGATTCCGCTCCAGTGGCACAATCTCGCTAGGGGAAGGCGCCGAGCGTGAGCTGGGTCTCACATTACACGTAGCTTCCCGGAAATTGCACCGTATATATGAAGCGAACCGTTCCTGTACGCGGTGTTTGTCATCGCAGACCCTTGGTGAACAGCAAGATCGGTATAATTAGGTAGCGCATATTTGAAGCAATATTAATTGACAGCAATAGCGAGGTGTATCTTTGCGCTTGAATGCTTTGCAAGTCGTGTTATGTTTACGTGAGTGCAGGCATGTTGAGGCAATGCAGAACGTAAAGAAACCCCGGCTGTGCAGGAATAACAAACAGCAAACTGCCATATACCAGGCGTCTCACGCGCTACATAGACGAGGAATTAGGGGGGGGGGAGGGCGCCCCCCTCCCCCTAGAACCTCATATATGCATCGCATTCTGATCGTAAGGGCCTGATAGTAAGGGGTCGGAAAGAGCGGGGGAGCCATACGATTTCATTTCCAGCACCCCCCCCTCCTCCCCCAACCCCCCTCCCCCACGAAAGGTGCCTTGCGCACGCCAATACAAAAGGCTTTAAAGGTGGGTTATCGGTTACTATAAAGGGTATGCGTCACCTATCGATATTAGCGGAGTGTTTAGGAATTGCAAACTTAGGAGAGATGCTTCATCATGGTTCTTTCAGAGTTAGAACAGGTGTCGAAGATAGCGCAAATGCGTGTTACTGAAAAGTGAGTGGTTCTAAAGAAGATAAGGAAAAAAGTGGAAAGTTGACGCCTCCCACGGAACCTGAGACAAAAAACGGGCGCTTCCTCCACCGACAAGTTCACCTATCTTTCTTTCGTGACGCACACGCGCAAACCAACAATTTATCTTCGTTCCTCAAGAGCGACACAGGAAAGATAGCAGAGATTAATCTCATACTCTCTCGCGTGAGACAGACCCCAACACGGTATACACTGTTAGAAATCAGCTTCTATATTCTTACGCTAAGCGTGGCTTTCATACTGTCTTTAGGTTTAAGCTGCATAGCTCGTTTTTCATGTCTTGATACCCCGCGCTGTTGTTTTGTTTTTTCTAAAATGGGTGTGGGCGACTTCATCGGGCATAAGCTGACATGTAAGGAGTCAGGCCGAGTAACTATTCTCTACCATTGAGAGTGGCGCTTTGTCCGGTCTCCTTACACATGCTGTTTCGTTCGCTCAAAAGTTGTTACGGCGTTGTAATAATAACAGCATTTTCTTCACGCGAAAGCCTAGATGCCCCATCAAACGGGAAAAGTGACCATTTAGGGCGTCAACACGAAGTGATGCAAAATATCTTTATGTGATTACGTTATTGTGATGTCAGATATCGTCAAAATTTGTGGCGTGATTATGATTTAACTATGACGTCACATGATGACACCATCGCGGGACATCTTCGCTTGGTCAAACGTGGGCCGATATCGGGGGCACTCCAAAAGCCACGTGGGGTGTTAGGTGCAGAAAGCTCGCAACGCCTGTGATCCCTGAGGCAGTGCAAAACCATGTTAAAGGGGCCCTGCAACACCTTTCTTAGTTATATTGGAATAGTCTCATTATTGACGTATGACTCTTCACGAGTCATATGCCGCAAAAATTTTTCGAGGCCGTCAAGTCTAAGTGGTGTTACCAAATTATAGAGATCACGTTCCGCAGCTTTCTCCCTCAACTCAACGTAGCGAGCTCGCGGAAAGCTGCGCGCGGTGTGAAGGGAGGGAGGGAGGGCAGAGGTGCGAGGAGGCGACGTCAGCGCCGGCGGCATTTTTTTCTCTCTGGCGTCTCGGCGCAACCACGTGGTCTGTGGCGCCACTTCCGGTCGGCTCGCGCGGTCGTCGTCGAGCTGGTCGAGCGGCGGAGACCATCGCACAGTGTATCGCGCGTGCTTGAAAACTGCGAGTCGGTTTGGTAATGTTGGGTGTGCACCTCGAACTGCCGTAGTGTTTTCATCGCTCTGCCAACCATGGATGCAAACTTGCGTGCGCGTTTGGAACGAATGACAGCTGAGATGGGTTTCGACCCACACTCCGATACACCGCCTCGTCGCACTGCTCGCGCTTGAATCGTATTCAATGCGGCAAAGCTGCGTGCACCCTTCTCCCAGTGGCGGTACTTCGATGCTGTTTGCTCTTCGAATGCGGGCGCACAGCGAGTGCGGGCTGACAACAAAGAACTAAAGACTAGAAGAAAGGATCGTGGGGCATCGGGCCGGCGCGGACCCATGCCCCGGCTGTCTGCAGCTACCGTGAAAATGCGAGTCTGCTTGGTTGCTGTGTCGCGGTTTCTCGGGAACCTGAGACTACGGGGAGGATACGCCGAGGTACGGCTCGATGACATACTGAACAGACAGCGAACGGCGGAGCCGATCGCACTGTGTATCGCGCGTGCTTGAAAACTGCGCGTCGGTTTGGTAATGTTGGGTGTGCACCTGAACGCCGTAGTGTTTTCATCGCTTTGCCAACCATGGAAGCAAACCTGCGCGCTCGTTTGGAACGAATGACAGCTGAGATCGGTTTCGGCCCATACTCCGATACACCGCCTCGTAAGACGGCACTGGCAGACGACCCCGAAGCGCCGCCATTACCGGACGCCAGCACTGTTATCGGAGACATGCTGCACGGCTGCCTCGGTCGGTCGTGAGAACGTGCCGACGATGCAGTTCCCAGCTGACGAGGCAACACTCGAACGGCTGCCACTCTCAACGGCAACCGGCGATGGTCAGAAGCACAGAAATATTCACGTTTTCGGCACTGCGCATGGCGAAGAAAACGGAACCACGCAACTACGAGCAGACGAGCTGTCGGTGAGACCGGAAGTGCTAATATTAATGTTTGTTCGGTGTTTTTAACGCGATAACAGAATTTAAACATACATGTTATCTACTTATTGAACTCAAAATTAACAACGAAAGTAATAATGAGGGTGTTATCGTGATTATAACATCAGCCAATGGTGGAACTGCCGACAATCGCGTCATATTTTGCGGACTAATACATCACTTGTCGAGAGAAGAGGGAGCGATTTTCAGCTGACTTTGAGAATTTATTGTAAATTCCAGGCCGTGCGCATCGCTATAATATTTGGCTCGCGTGTTCTCGGGAGCCTCGACTACCGATCGGCAGCGCTTTTTGAGCATGCTCGAAAAGTGTTGCAGGGCCCCTTTAAGAGCAGAAAGCTTTCGAGGGGGCGGTGGGGGATCAGTGCAATTTACTAAAAAGAAAAAAAAGTTGATGATGGATTTAGGCCTCAAGTCGTCTTAGGCGAATGCATAGGGGCCGTGTAAATTTTTCTTCTGTATTATAAACTAACTATTGAGCACGTGCATTCAGAAAAAATATTGCAGTAGCTTAGCTCGGCTATGCCAGGATAAGGTAGCGTTAGCAAAGGTTCAGCTAATTATTCTTAGCTTTCCTAATTGTCGAGTATTAGCTTGATTATCATGCTTACTGCTGCTCCAATGACACACGCACGGTATACCTACGTATTATCTGGCACATGCATATTTATTTTGCCAGGCAACTACTTCGGGATCCGATGAGATAAGCTTCTCGGCTCTTCTGCGCCGTTGAGGAGCATTTGCGCTCACCTTCTCCATGGCGTTACCCCTCTGCAAACGCCAGTCAGAGGTGCTATCAAGAGGCTCCAGCACAGTGTCAGACGGCGACTGCACAGCAAAGGCGAATAGCTGCGTGCGCGCCGGCGCCAATACGTCTGCCAAGGCTATGACGTCACCCCTCTGGAAAGCGCACCCCGGCGGTGGCGGCGGAGCGCGAGGGAAGTGCCGGTTTTGGTGCATGACATCACTGATCCTCGCGCATGCGCAGCACGGCTCTTGAGGATCCACGTGAAATTCGCTCGGCTAGGCCAATGTATCTAAAGCTACAAAACTAAGCGATCGCGCCCCGCCACGGTTGTCTAGTGGTTATGGCGCTAGAATACTGACCCGAAGATCGCGGGATCGAATCCGGGCCGCGGCGGCTGCATTTTCGATGGACGCGAGAATGATTGAGGCCCGTGTACCTAGATTTGGGTGCATGTTAAAGAACCCCAGGTGGTCGAAATTTCCGGAGCCCTCCACTACGGCGTCCCTCATAATCATATCGTGGTGTTGCTACGTTAAACCCCAGATATTATTATTAATAACGAACTAAGCGAGCGCTGCGTTTCATGCATTAACATCAGGAGGTCTGTCTTCTTGCACAAGATGTTTAGTGTGCGTAAAGCCAAGCATGTTTCCTGATATACTGCCAGCCATTAGGCGTACTAGTCTCTGCACTGCCAGAACTGGCTAACGTTAACTTTTGGCTAATCCTGATTCTTCCGATATAAACGCCAGGCTTGTTGGAGAAATTAAGAGTTCATTGTTTCTGGATAAAACAACCCGATCCTTTAGATAAGGATTTCTGGAAGATCTGTCAGGACCTCTAAAACGCATCCAAGAACCTAAGACGGAAAGATAGATCTACACGATAAAGATAGCAGTCAAATTTTCAGACGCACATCGACGTCCCAAAAATTAGGAAACGTGGTTGACCAGCACACCTGTACAGATTATCTTCGAGTTCGACACCATCACCTATGTCTTTATAGTCTGAGGTTGTCTCGCTGACTATTCTCAGTTTGTAAATGACTATAAGTTATTGGGCTTGGTTAATATAAATATGTTCTATAAGAGTGTTAGTTACGACTGGCCTTAGAAAACACCGATCAATAAACAGCAATCGCCGTAAGCGTAATGTTCTCCATTCTCTGTTAAGCATTGCTGCGCGTGCTGTTCTACGCAACCATGCCCTCTTCAAATATGCAGGTAAAGCGAGACCGTTAATTTGAGGGCGTTTCCTGAGCCACAGACGGCGATAATGTTGCTTTCTTGCGTTGTCCTTCACTTATATCTTCCTCTTACATAGTCACAGAGCCGCGAAGGTCACGTGTACTTAACGATTAAGGCACCCGAGGGAGCACTTTGACTCAGAAGTCACGCCAGCGCAGTATGTCCGCCATTGCAGTACAAATTAAGCGAACGGCACGTCTTCTCCAACCTCCGTGCACGGCCAGTCTAGCAGCACGGTTTCCTCACCTTTGTAGAGAGGACATAAACTATGCCAATTCCACTCCGCGAAGGCCATCGGACAGTGAAGCAGTAAGCGCGCAAGTGTAATGTGAGGGTAAACTGACACAGCTTAATCTCATTTCGAGAAACAAACACAAAGAAACATCATCATCATGACTTCGAGCATCCTCATCAGAATTTAGCATCATTATCATCATCGTAATTTCGAGTACAATCATCATCGTTTTGTTTTATTTAGTACTCGTTTATTCACTGCCTCTCTGGTCCCGTGACTTGCGTGACACCGGACAAACCTGCAGACGGAGCAGCCTCGACTTGGAACAGCTCCGCCGTCAAAAGCCCGGGGGGAGCAGGACTCGCAGAAAGAGTAAAGCACTGTAGTTACACCTTCTCCATAGGAGTTTTCCTCAGAGTTTCGCACCGTCACACGTGGCGTAGCTCAAGCAGCGCCTGTTCGCGTTATAGCGTCACCTTTCGTGATTAAGTACCAACTAGCACGCACGCCGGCATACCAACTCGGTGGCGTGCCGCTGACCGTATGGCGCGTACCCATTTATATTTAAGGAGACGCTCATTACACGGCCGCGCCAAGAAGCACCGTGAACGAGAGACAAAAGGCCCGTTAATTGCAGGGCCGTTTCGCAGGGGTAAGCCGTGTTTACTGCAGGCTCGCCGTTAAGCTCGAGTTCGCCTTTCCCTCGTTAGAGCGGTCCCGTAATTCTCGCACCTTGTGGTGGTGATGGCAGCGCTCGCACGCAGAACGAACACACGATAACACGTGTCTTCCCGCGAGTCCAAACCGGAAGCTCACTGCCGTTGTGTTACGTTCTTGACGGTTATTTCTGTACATGTTGCAGGCTTGCGGTTCTCACTGATTCAATTATACGTTTGAGCACTGTAAAGCCTATTTATTCCAACATTGCAATCGTAAGCTTTATAATGCTTATGTGATCAGCCTTCGCGGGAGACCTTAGGATTTCAGTGTGCATACGTTGCCAATCACGGTTCGTGGGATCTTTATACATGTATGCCAAGTGTAGGCGTTTCGCTGCAGTGTTTTCCATACCCATTTAGAATGGGAAACTTCGATTCCACCGGTACCAACGAAGACACAAGCGAGAGTAACTAGCGCTAGCCTTAACGAAAAACAAAACATAATGAAAAAAACAATTATGAGAACAGAATTAATGGTCCAGAATTAATGGACTAGTTATAGGACTGTATTTTAGAGAGAGAGAGAGAGAAGGGCAGAGGGGTCGGCCTGAGCGATAGTTTGCTCTGGCCCGATATTCCACACTTGGGAAGGGGAAAGGGGAAGCGTGAAAGTAATGAATGATGATGGTAAGTTAGAGAGGTGAGAATATAATCCCGTCTCGTTGGGGCAACTCTATTACATACCTTAACATCCGCTCTCTCAAACACAACCCTAAGCTTAACCCATTGCATCCTTTTTGTATACGTTTTTATTTTTACCAGGATTTTCGGACAACTCTCACCGGCGCTAGGCAGGGTGGTCTGGAAGATAGCGAAGAGTGTCATTCGGTGCTCGTGCCACCAGATACAAAATCGCTACAGGATATAGATACCAAAGAAGACAAGACGTATAACAAGGGTAAGGTATGGTGTAAGACCAGCACATACCACCACCGAAACCGACAACGAGGTCGGCTAAGAAGACCAGCGCATTTTTTCGACTCCCGCTACAAGTGCTGGCCGCGTGATCTCATCGACGGAAGTGTTCAGCAGAGCGAGCAAAGAATCGAAACACGCCGATGATTCGCTTCTACCCGTCAGTACACTGCCGAAGTAACCCAAATGAAGCTGCGCTCCGTGTGCCGCCAGTAGCTACGCGCTCAGTTTACTGCTTCAAACAGCCAGTGATTGCAATTACGTTTCTTCTCACTTCCCTTTACAGTGGATCGCCGCCTCAGTGAGTCGCTGCAGTGACTTAATACAATTTCTGGGCCGTATATAGCAGTGACGTAGCCAGGGGGTGGCACACCGGGCCCGTGACCCCCCCTCCCGTCCCTGATTTTTAACGCGATAGCGTTAAAGAGCTCGTATCGCAGAAATTCCGGCGTCGGCGTCGGCGCCATTGGTTGTGAGCAAAAAATCGTAATCTTGTCCGTGATTGAAAAATCAAGAAAGCTGCAAATAAAATAAATAATAAAAATGCTGGGTCCGAGTGAGAATCGAACCCAGGCCGTGTGCGTGGCAAGCAGGTGTTCTACCACACAGCCACGCCACTGCTTAGAGCTGCACTGAAAGTAACTTTGATGCTTCCCAAAAATACGCGTCCTGTATACAGGTGTCACAGTACGAGATGTAATATGGCAGTAATATTGCGTGGTACAAGCGTGCATTGCCATCGGGCGTCACACCACGTCAATATCATAACGACTTGGTGGTTTAAAGACAGCCACCCATTGCAAAAGGCACACACATTACTGCGCGTATTCCCTTAAGACCACGTAGTGGGTGCATCGCAGCTTCGAAAAAGGTTCTCGCCCATAATTGCTCCTGGTTTAAAGCATGCTACCCATTACATAAGGCACACACCTTATTGCGCGCATTCTGTTAAACACTCGTGGTGTTGTGCGCACTAGGGGCAGGATATTGCTATCGCGTTCAACTGCTAAAGGCGAAGCTTAAGCGTCCCCCAATTTTTTTTTTGCCATGGCATACACAGAACAAAATGACACTCGACCGCATCTGCCTGCCCGGCCACCACTTCAGATCACGGAGGTGCCTCCCCGAAAAAAATTTCTGGCTACGCCCCTGGTATTATTACAGTTGAAACACTCAATAACGAAATCGGCGGGGAAAGCACAAAATTTCGCTCTTGCGGGAATTTCGTTGGCGCGAGAATGCGGCAGAAATGATATGGAATTTACAAAAAAGAAACATTTTATTTCCAAAAGTAAGTAAGTTTGCTTTGGCGGGCCTTACCATGCAGCATTTTCACGCCTCTCGATCGGGAACCTCGTTTGCCACGGTACAAAAATCACCCCATGCACTCGTCAGTGACGGCGGCACTGCCCTGTCACCAGTACCGTCATCAAGTGCGCCTACAGGCGAACCTTCTTCCAGATCCGCTGGATCAGCGCGGATCAGCGCAGAATCGTGGACAGCGAGCTGCACGCAACGCCGAATTCTTCGGCGATGTCCATTTTTTTTCCTGCCCTTTTCCACCTCACTGATGATTGCAGCCTTATCTTCAGGCGTGATCAACTTCCGCTTTTTCGTTGGAGGCGACATCTTCGCAGGCAGCGAAATCGGACGAAGCAATCGCAACAAACAGTTCACGTTGCACCAAGCGACCAAGCAAACGCTCCACAAATGGTTCCGCACACGCGACCATGTGCGTGCAAAGCCCACAAATCCAAGCACAAAGCCAAGCCAACGAACTAGACTCCATGAGGAATGTGGATTTGGCTACGTAGTCTTTTTTTTTTTATTGGCGCCAGTATGCCCTACGGCATAAGTTAAATAAAAGGAAAGAGTTCAGTTTCGCTGATAAAGGCCAGGAGCGGTCGATGCAACGGCCCGTGCGTCCAGCGCGTTAAGTCGGGTGGTCGACCGGGGCGGTAGTCAAGGCCTCGTAGGTGGCGGGTGCGAGCCTTGTGAAGGCCCGGACAGGTCCCAAGTAGGTGATCGATCGTTGCCTCTGTGGCTGGAGCAACGCAGAAGGGGCATGTTGTTGGGGGAGGCTGTGCACCGGATGTCCATGCAGCCCGGATGGCAGGAGTCAACGCGGCGCCCACACGAATCCTCCTGAGCGCAACCTCCTCTCGGCGAGTTAAGCCGCCGGGAAGTCCGATCCACGCGGAGGAATGAGTGCACGCGTGGAGCGCCGGAGGGTTTGTTTGTGCAGGAGCAAGCTGTCCTTTGGGGACAAACGAAGTAGAGGCAGCGGGTGTTGAACTTCCGCTGGATGGCAAGCGGCATCTGCGGCCATTTGAGCCAGTGTAGACCGACGGGTCCACAATACGCGGACAGGGCAGGCGCACGAGTAAATTAGTCGGTGCACATCGGAAGCTATATCGAGGGAGCTGCTCACTTTTCGCAACTCTCGAACTGCCTGCGTGGAGTCCGTATAGACGAGCAGCCTATTGAGTGACAAGCAATCCACCTTGGGTATCATGAGTGTTAAGCCGTCCCGTATAGCTGCGAGCTCCGCCAACACTGATGGGAATGGTGCCTCTGTAACATAGGAGCATGTATGTTGCGTTTCAGGTAGCGTGGGGCATACGAGGCTGGTGTTTTTCTAATGTAGTTAATGTTGCGAGAGTAGATTATTTGCGCTTTCGTGTTTCAAAAATTTCGTTAATGAGAGACTGCGGTATGAATATCCTTTGTAGTAGCGAGTTACTAAATGCATTGACTCCTATGGGCGTTCGCCGGTTCTCCGAAAATATTTCGTTGCGGTGAGAATTTCGTTTCCTCGGGATTTCGTTATCGCGGGTTTCGACTGTATCGGCAGTAATTTGGTGCCGATAATAAGTACTTTGCGAGTAATGGAGACGAATAAGAACACTTTTTTAGTGGCATGAGCAACGAGTGACACTCTTGTTTCTCTCTCGAAGAATTTCCGGTCAGAAAACTTCCGGTTTTCCGGAACCTTGGGGGACAATTGAGCTTCACCTTCAAGAGTACAACGCGATAGCGTAATGGGGTCCCGTGCGCATCGACTTCAACAGTGCCGCACGGAAAGGAACGTTTGTGCGCGTAGCAATGACCTTTTCAAACTATCCTAGAATGCCTCCTTTAAGAACAGTTGCGAAGTACCCACTACGCCGTAATTCTACATTTTTGCAAATTGGCTAAGTACGCACTATACGCTCGTCGCTCGTCGTCGTCGTTAGTATACTGTCCGTTGTGTGTTTTTTGCTCTGCAGTGTACCATAATTATGTACCAACAAGTTCAACTCGACACCTTAATCACGCACTATACGTCCGTAAGGTTCCACGCGCATTTGCACAGCTGCACACTTTGTAATGGTTGGGACAGCTTTAAGCCACCCACACGTGGCGCAATTCAGATTTTTCGACGCCTGGTGTGATTTTACGGTTCTGCCACGCAGTATTACATGCGTTAAGGAGACTACTTCCACTACATGATATTCGTATAGCGTTTTTCTTTCTTTTTTCCACGAAGCAGTTACAAGCACTGGCGTGGCTCCGTGGTAGAACACCGGCTTGCCATGTAGAAGGCCTGAAATCGATATCACTCGGATCGAAGTTTTATTGTTATTATTTATTTATTTACTTCTATCTCGGATTTTCGCTCATGGACAACGCCGATTTTTCGTTCACAACCAATGACGCCGCGGCCGACACCGACGCCAACACCGGGATTGTATTAAATTAAAGCCAACTTCATTCGGTCCTGTGGAACGCCACGAAATCACGCACTCGGCTCAGTCCCACGTACAAAACGATGAATTCATGCCTCACCTTGCAGTTGTAAGACACGCTTCTAGGATCCCAAGGATCAGCTCACGGCTGTCCAGCGGGTTGACACCTGAATTCCTGTGAAACGAGCTCTTTAACGCTATCGCCGTAATATGTCTTGTAAAACATGTAGAACATGTCTTGTAAAATGCAACACTGGTACGAAATCGATAGTTCTGGCTCAACAGTTATAGTCGATACATATGATATCGGAGCATAAGTGTACTTAAGATAAGGATCAATTAACTGTCGGCATAATTAATCAAAATGATTGAATGAGTTTATTGAGGGAGCAGAGGCTTTTCTTGTGAACAGCTGTGATTGTTGCGGCACCTGGCGTAGCAGATCTAAACCACGCACTTCTTGCTACGTGGCCTCTGAGATCCACTTCGACAGCGTGCGAAACACAAGCTTAACCCAAGAAATACACCAGGGCACCCGAACGCCGACATGTGAGCGCCACTATTATACACCTAAGTCAAGTTAGGATAGCCTCCAGGTTTCTTTTGCCTGTGTCGCGCTTTGTTACTTTCAATGCGAAGCAGGAAACACGATTAAATTTGCATACATTGTAAATGTGTCTGTTATGGCAATGATAGCTGTTTATTCACGTGAAGGTTGTAAAAAGGATCGTGTCCTTTGGTACAAATAGATGAGGTAGTGGATGAGGCAGCTGGCCTCATATTGGTATTTACTATTTAAAAATTATCTCTTAGCGACAGGGCGGTTATATCTGTGCAAGTTTGTCTGTACACGTGCACCTACGAGCAGCGCAATATGAGTGAATATGCAAGTTGAATTTCCACTCGTACACTCGTGAATGCACATTTTGTCAGTGCACACGTTCTTGCACAGGCGTAAATCTGCGGATGAGTAGACTGCGACTAGGTGAGAATACTTTCTTTACGTGCGCGATAATGCGTACGCATGATTTCCAGCCAAGCCAACACATTTCTGAGTTCGCGGAAGAACTTGGGTACGGCTGGAGACAACCGTCGTGGAGATTTAGGGGGGGGGGGGGCCTTAGCGCGTACACGTTTTAAGGGGAGCCTCGATTTCCAAAATCTTCGCTCGCAGACCGAGCCGTCATTTGAAGGTTCGTCTCGCAGATTGCGGGTCGATGGCGTCGTCGCGAAATTGGCGCACTTCGCATACACGAAGGAAGGGAAGGACACGTCGGCACCCAATAAATCGATGAAGGCCCATTCCGTGCCACGACTGCTCTTTTATACGGTGAACAATAGCCGGCGCTTGATGACAAGGACTCACTCTACGGAGTGCCTTCAGCACGCTTCCCAAAAGCGCCTTTGTAGAATGTTAAGCCTCGCTAGAGACGCGTGATTCAGCTCTGGCGGTGTATAGGTTCGGAATCAAGGAAATTCGTACCGAGCTTTCGGTGGAACGAAAGACAAGGTGCCGCTTGCAATAAAACCCGCTTCCTGTCGCTATTTAAGCTTTCTTCCGACTGCTTTGATTTCTCGTCTTGAGTGAAAAAAGTCAGAACAGGTGCTGTCAGCCAAGCTTTAGACGTGATAATGCCACGCCTCGCAGCATTTGCACAAAGATGGTGAGAGACAAAAATACAGAGAACGTCACTTCACGGGTGGGAGAGATGGGCGAGTTAGAATACGTTCGTGATCAATCAGCGCAACAGTTGTAATACGCAACGACAAGAAAGAATCACAGTTTCATTGCAAGAGCGAAGCAATGAATGCGATAGCAGCAAATTGTAATAATATACAAAGTAAGGCTGGCAGCTAACTCGTTTGTATCAGATCTCGCGTAACTCTACAAAATGGTGGTGTAAGAGAATACCGCCGCTCCAGGGAGAGAAGCGGTTTTCGTGCAGTCTCTTCGCGCTGAGAGCACAGCACGTACACTCTTAAAAAAAAGAGAGTCAAAAGGGAGTCACGTCTACTTGACTCTCTTTGTGGCAGCCGATGACCACCTTTTTTTCTAAGGGGAGTCACAATGCTCTGGTCGACGCTCCTGAATGAAATAGATGACTCCCTTGCTCCAAGGGAGTCAGTGATGGTTCTGCATATACAGGGTGGGTTTTTTTTAAAAAGAAAGCTTCACTGGCTGCGACCAAGATACAGTTCGCTGCTTTGGCTTGTGGTATACCGAAAAATTTTGGTTGAGAATATATAACATGGATTCGTAGAATGTGGAATTACGCACGTATTGTGTTATGGCTTCAGTTACGATATTGCTGAAACGGCGCTTCGAAAACGTCTACAAGTAAACAGGGTTCTTAAAAATCTTGCCCCCAAGCGAAACATTCAGAGTTATGACAACGTTTAACAATGGCAGCGCTGACAAATTTGCGAATCTTCGCACGTTTGCAAGCGAGGTTTGTAGATTCCTACGACAGCATGTATGGCAGAAAACATACATTTATTAGTGAAATGGACGTGCATGGTGTTGAACGCACTGGCGATCGGGAACACATCTAACTCGACGGCCGTAAAAACATGTGCCGCAAAGCTGGCATGATAACCGCGCAGACCGGTTATCAAGGCGACGCTTTACCGCGTCTCCTAAAGAGCGACAATACTACCAGAATTATAGCTCGCGTGGTCATCATTTCTGCCCGCCACAGCTAAACTATATCTTCACGATAATCCGCGCGGGCCACCAAATCGCTCAGCAAACGTTGAGCACAGCTAGGCACGCACACACGGCCTCACCGCACTCTCCCTAGCCCCTAGAGCAGGGGATGCACGTTCACCTGCGCCCCCTCCCACCGTACAGCCCTTACAGACACACACAGGGCACGCTTCGCCTCCTCCACCCTGATATTATTCAATAGAGCTTTAACTATGCATGGATGTGTGTTCTATAGCACCAAAACAAAACCGAAACCATTTAGGCGTTCGTGGGGGCTACTTTAATCCAAAGCCGAAGCCATCAATACGAGACAGCCATTTTGGCCTGGCGTCGTGAGACGGCATTGTTCGTGATCCGTCTCGTTGTGGTCGTTCTTTAGTCCGCCAGAATAATCTGTGTCGTCAGGCGTGATTGCAAGTGATTGTTTTGCGTGACTTTCTTCGTGCTATGCATTCGTGGCGTAGTATTGTATCGTCGGCTCGCTCTTGCCGTGTCTGGCTGATCGTTCTGCGTGACTTTCCTTCCGTGCTATGCATTCGTGGCGTAGTATCGTGTCGTCGGCTCACGCTTGCCGTGACTGGCTGAAGCAGTGTCACTCAGTGTTTGGGAAAAGCAGCCTCCGGACGGAGAAGTCCCTGCAGTAAGCTTCGTTTCGTCGTGAACTTGCCTGAGCAAGATGGCAGCGCATGACGGATCCCAGTGGCACCGACAGACGAAGCCTGTGGACGACGCTCCTACGGTCGTTATAGATTTCAGGTGAGCTCTGCCGGCTTCTGCCTACAACTCTTTTATTCGCTTCACACGTAGCTTTGCCACTTGTCTTTCTGATGTTCCAGTTGCACGGATTTTGCTATCGTGTTTCAATGGCTTGGCAACGACGAAAACCGCACTGGACTATCCAGTAGCGGGTAAAACGGAGTGGTGCGTGCCAATATCGTGTTTCCTTATTCCACACATGCCAGAAAAACATGAAATTGCGAGTTGAAATCTCGGTTGCAAGTCGAGTGTGGTGACACGTAGAGCAACGTTGCACCGATATATATTTGAAGGGTAAGTAAGATCAGCTGATCAAAATCAATCTAATGCACCCGGCCCGAACATGCCTGATATCCAGATCATGATTTTGGCTCGTGAAACTCTAGAATTTAGTGTTTCTTTCCTTTGCTACCCAGACGTTGAAACACGTTTAATACGTATTTATTCGCTGCATATTCGAACTTCTCGCCGTGTTTGCTTGTTTGTTTGTTTGTGTGTGTGTGTGTGCGTGTGTGTGTGTGTGTGTGTGTGCGCGCGCGCGTGCGTGCGCGCGCGTCCGTGCGTGCGTGCGTGCGTAACTGCTATAAAACTTTGATGCAATAGCTTTTGTAGCACGGTTTCATTTAATTGAAACAGTGGTGACTTGATCTTATGATGCTAAAAAATATCATGCAACAAAGGTAAATGTGAGTTCACTTCAAAGTTGTAGTTTTTTTTTTTTTTTCCACAAACTGCATACGAGCATAACCTCATCCTCCTGTGATACTTGCTTTGTCTAATGTGGTGTGGTGCTAGTACCTAATAGTAAACACAACACCGGCTAGTAATAATGGCAGTAAACATACTGCTCAAACGCTGTGTTTCGTGGATATTGGATGCCTTTGTTATACCAGCCGTGGTTCAGTTCGTTATTATTTTCAACACAAAGATACAGTCTACAGTGATGTTGTGGGCAGTGGACAAAAATCCCTTAAAATGGACTTGGAAGCGTTACGCTGCGAAGCCCAAGGACGCGGGTTTTATTCCTGACCCCGGCAGCTGCATTTAGAAGGGGGCGAGATACAGAAACTCCCATGCCCTCTGATTTGTGCACGTTGAAGAACTCCAGGTAGTTGAAATTAATCCGTGATCTCCCACTATGTAGCACCGCTTAATCGCATTGTGCTTTTCGCTCATAAATCTCTAGCAATTATTGCTTCGTCATTATACCTCGAAACACTCGCTGTATCCTATTTGAATTCTATTCGCCATAGTCTGCAATGAATATTTAGCACTTTTTACAGCAGGGTACCTCATTTGACATTCTTTTACAATGCACCTTAATTGTCCCAATTTCGTGCCATAATCAGCTGTTGTTTTTAATATGTATATAAGTCACTTCAGCACTGTTCCTTTTGTTTGACCGCTTCTCATCACCTCGATTGTTGAGGTTTGAGGTGATGTTTGTGCTGCACAGTTTGCCCGAGTTTGCTCCCAACCCTCTATACTGGTCAACGCTGGCTGGTGGGTTGTCCTTCCAGACAAACGGAAAAAACGAGACCTTTGCCTGTTGATATAGATCTGAAGAAAAAATGGCACATTAGGCCTTTAGAATAGCTGCACCTTCGTGCAGCTGTTCTGAAGCCAGGCACTAGAAGGGCACGCTCACAATGATGCGACAGAAAGAAGGCAGTGGAGGCAAGCCTAGTCTTGTCGTACATTCGCCATATTTCGTGTAGCTGTATACACATTTTGCCGTTTCTTCGTTAAACTAATAATAACATTTGGCGTTTAACATCCCAAAACCACAATATGATTGAGAGACGCCGTAGTAGAGGGCTCTGGAAATTTCGACTACCTGGGGTTCTTTAACGTGCAGCTAACCCTTTCAGTCACGAATTATGAAGCACTGTCTGCAAATGCATCAAACTTCCATGGCATGATTTCAAGGCACTCAGTATTACATTTCAAGAAATAAAATGAAGGAATGTGTTGTTTTGTGTGAGTTACAGTAATTAATGCTAATTAGCGTGTAATTAAATATCTAATTATTCTGCAATCGGTCAGCTTCAATCCTTGCATAAAGAAATCAGCTATTAGGCCTAAAATGCATGCGCAGTTTGTTTTTTGGTTGTATGCTTTTCGAGTGAAGAAAAAAAATACTCTTGACGTTGGTCTTGGAACGTCGCACGTTGAACGATCGTCGAAGATGATAGTGTCTCTAGCAAAGTGATCATTTGCAGAAATATACAGCATAATGAAGTTAAATAAGCGCTAGTTGTGCACTCAGGAAGCCTGTACAAATGTGCACATCAAGTTTCAGGTCATTTGAAGAAACACGCGGTGCGTGATGCGACTTAGAAGTTGATGTGTAAATCTAAGTACACGGGCCTCAAACATTTTCGCCTCCAACGAAAATGCAGCTGCCGAGGCCGGGACTCGATCCCGCGACCTACAGGTCTTCGTTAAAATACTGCTAGTCTAGTGGTTATGGTGCTCTACTGCTGACCCGCAGGTTGCGGGATCGAATCCTGGCCGCCGCGGCCGCATTTTCGATGGAGGCGAAAATGGTTTAGACCCGTGTGCTTAGATTTAGGTGCACGTTAAAGAACTCCAGGTGGTCAAAACTTCCGAAGCCCTCCACTACGGCGTCTCTCATAATCTTATCGTGGTTTTGGGACGTCAAACCCCAACAATTAATAATATTATTAAAATACTGCTGCCATGCTATACAGGGTGATTTTTTTTCAGACAGTACATATCTTTTATAAAAAAACTCTATGACAGTCACGCTCCAGTAGTACTCTAGTTCGAGGCGGGAATATTCTGCCGCAACAAAAAATGCGTTGACGGGACTAATTAACAAAACCCGTTAACTAATTTTTATTTATTGACTTGAGGGCAGTTGTTTATATTAGAAATTTGTAGTGCGTGCCGCTTTATGGTATACCCATTTTTCAGAAATCATGAAAGTTTTACGTAACTCGAGATATTTATTGTGAAATTTTAAGGGCTAAATCAAAACTGATCGTGTCCGGCACACAGAAAACGCGGTTTTTCTGTTACGTCAGACCGGAGCTGCCCGCGACAAGGGAGTGACGAAATTTGAATGAAGGCGCGTCTTGGTCGTACCTTTTCGTGAAAACTGGCAAGTCATCTAACTTGCGTCTGCGGATCGCCTTACCTTTGCATGTGGCGTTTGGTGCTCATTTGTTTCTTTCGAGATGCGCGCATCCGAAACGGCAGTAATATCAACCTTTTCTTTCTATGTTTACAGATAAGTACCACACATCGCACCCAAATAATAAGCTGTTTACTTGTGTATTTCTGAATGCTTGCAGATTTTCCTGATCACATTCTGCTTCGGCCCACCTTCATTAAACTATCATCACCTTCTTTTCACGTGTAGCTCCGAGCTTACGTAACAGAGAAGCGACGCTTCCTGCACGTCAGGCGCTATCAGTTTCGATTTCGTCCTTGAAATTCAAGGATGAATATCACGAATTACGTGTAACTTTCGCGATTAAAAAAAATGTGTATGCCATAAATTGGCACGCGATACAACTTTCTAATATAAACAACTACCTCCAGGTCAGGAATTAAAAGTTAATTAATGAGTTTTTGTTAATTAATCTCTTCATTGCCATTTTAGTTGCAGCAAACTATTTCCTTCTTGACATAGAGCGTGTGCGCGAAAACATCTTGAGCAGTGACTATTATACAATTTTGATAAGAAATATGCGTTCTCTAAAAAAACATCCTTCTAATTGTACGGAGGTCATGCAGCGGAAACAGTTGCAGCTGGCTAAGGGAGTAACAGACCCTCAAAGTACAGCAAAGTTAATGAGTATCCCTGGTTTTGTTCATTGCCATGACACTTCATGGAATCTGGTGTGTGAGCGCTGCCCTTGTCAGATTAAAAGGTGATCGATCTGTCTGTCATCATGTGTTTATTTTTGTGCACTTGACTATTTCAGGTTGCTTCAAGACTGCACATTGAAGCTCTACAGCTGCATTTGACCAGGAAGCCTCCTTGGAAACTTCGTGTCTCGAGGTAGTCAAGACGTGTCCAAGAATTCGGAATAGCCACGCTTAAGGTCTGGCCGTGAGTGGTCTCGAATCAGTGCAACCTGCTGTCCTTTTCGCCAGAATGCCACCTGACCCTGACATGGTCTGGGAACACGACACTGCCAAGCTCATGCACGCAAGCTGTGTCACCTATTGGGGTCCTGTATCTCAGATGACTACATGAGAATCCTGTACTACATGAGAACTACACATGTTGCATGTTTTGCGCTGTATGCCACATAAAATATGTAATGGATGTCGCAAAGAAGTGCTTGATCGCTGGCCATTGATTCCTATTCATAAAAACTGACTGCTGGCTATGCTAATGTTTATGCCAGGTCTAGTATATTGCCGCATTTGACAGTAATGAACGATGTTAGCGAAACTATTGCTTTTCATATCTCACTCATTCTGACAGTAATGTGTCTCGCTGTATTTCTGGACGGTGTTTCTGTATTTCAGTTCTGTACAGAACTCTCCATACCACCGCTAAATATATATATTTATATATATCATACCTTGTATATATAAGGTACTTGACACACGACGTACGTTTTAGCATTAGCATAGTGCTAAAACGTACGTCGTGTGTCAAATGCCTTCCTACAGTATCAGGACCTTCGTGATCTTTCTGTAGCTCTTATATTTAAGGGTCATTCCATGCCAAGTGTCCCAGACGTGGCGCTCGCACATCGCAGCTTTTGCTGATAAAATTTGTGCTTTTTCCTGTGCCACATGGAGTATTGTGGCAAAACATTCTTGCTCGAAAAAATTTTTGACGGTCCTGGCACCCCCTCGAATTTCGCTTCTATTTATTAAACTGTACCTAATAGAAAAATGTGTATAAAATCTACTTTTGTCGTGTTGAGCTTCTAAACTGCGCTTGCGCTATCGCAGAGGTTCTGTTTAGTTGTCCCATTCATTATTTCCGAATTTTTGTGTTTCACTACCAGCTACGTAGCTTCAAAAACTACAAAAATCTTCAAAGTTCGTGAATTTTTCTTGAGCTATCTGGAACTCACCCTAACCAATATTAATAATAGCCTGATTTCCAGGAAAGTGTATTTTAGTACAGAAATGTTTAGGGGTAAAATAGACTTCAGATCTTTCCGAAAAAAAAATTGTGAAATTAGAGAAAATGTACGATTTGTTGCATGTTTGACCATATTTTTCATACTGATGCGTTCAAAGTAAAAATCCTCGTCATGCGGCGTTTGATAAAAGACTTCATCGTTAAGTAATGAAAAAAGTCTTATCAAATCATTTTTTCTTTTAAGGAAGAAAATAATTTTTGAATTTGGCCCTCCGAACGCGCAGTGCATTTCATTTTGTTGCCACTTCGCCGCAAAGCACGTGGTAGCCCTTGCAGCTGACACTCGTCACAGGCAACGGCCAGATGCGAGATGTATGTCAGTGGCTCGTGAGTGGTCGAAAGTCTTGTCACGTTGATGTCAGGGCGACGAGTAATGAATTCGCGTTACAATGTGAGCTTGCTTGGCGGGCCCAATGGGAAATATGGACGCCCGAGAGCAGCCTATGGCGTCGTTGGCACATTGTGCTAGAGGCCGTCTGTACAACATGTATACCCTGAGAAAGAAGTGTGTACAGTGTGCATTATTTCTTTCAGTATGTGTATGCTAGTTGTGCAGACGTCCCTCTAGGACATTGTGCCAACGACTCCACATGCTGCTCTCGGGCGTCCATATTTCCCATTGGGCCCGCCTAGCAAATGCTCATTGTAACGCAAATTCATTACTCGTCGCCCTGACAGCGCGACAAGACTTTCGACCACTCACGAGCCGCTGACATACATCTCGCATCTGGCCGCTGCCTGTGACGAGTGTCAGCTGTAAGGGCGACCACGTGCTTTGCGGCGAAGTGGCAGCAAAATGAAATGCACTGCGCGATCGGAGGGCCAAATTCAAAAATTATTTTCTTCCTTAAAACAAAAAAAATGATTTGATTAGACTTTCTTCGTTACTTAACGATGAAGGCTTCTATCAAACGCCACATGACGAGGATTTTTACTTTGACCGCATCAGTATGAAAAATACGGTCAAACGTGTGACAAATCGTACATTTTCTCAAATATCACAATTTTTTCGGAAAGATTTCAAGTCTATTTTACCCCTAAACATTTCTGTACTAAAATACACTTTCCTGGAAATCAGGCTATGATTAATATTGGTTAGGGTGAGTTGCAAATAGCTCAAGAAAAATTCACGAACATTGAAGATTTTTGTAGTTTTTGAAGCTACGTAGCTGGTAGTGAAACACAAAAAAAAATCGGAAATAATGAATGGGACAAGTAAACAGAACCTCTGTGATAGCGCAAGCGCGGTTTCGTAGCTCAACACACAAAATAGATTGTATACACATTTTTCTATTAGGTACAGTTTAATAAATAGAAGCGAATTTCGAGGGGGTGCCATGATTGTCAAAATTTTTTTCGACCAAAAGTGTTTTGCCACAATACTCCATGTGGCACAGGAAAAAGGCACAAATTTTATCAGCAAAATCTGTGATGTGCGAGCGCCACGTCTGGGACACTTGGCATGGAATGACACACACACACATACACACACATATATATATACACATATATATATATATATATATATTGAGAGAGCGTAGGCATCGGCAAGTTGGTAATTCATGTTTGACTTTTTGAGCGCGCAAAAGAACAGGGACGAAAAACGACGCGGACACAGCGCTGACTTCCAACATATGCTTTATTTTCTACAGTGGTACATATATATATAGACAACAAAAAGCAACGCACGCAGGCGCATTGTACAGGAAGGCTTCATGTAAAACCACAAATAAGTATGCATGATAAGCAATCAAACAACCTGATACCGGATCTTTTTCTTCTTTAAGGGCCCCTCACCAGACCTAACAATTTTAGTTACACATTGAAAGTTGTTGCGAGCCCAATAAAGAGCATTATGCCGCAAGAATTTTTCTAATCGGTCGGTTAGAAGCTAGAAAAACAATAATTTGTAGCGGCACGAAACCATATCGAGGAGGCGAGCTCAAACCCTCGCCGCTCGCCCCGCGTAGCCTCGCAAGCCAAATCCCTTCCCTGCCCTCTACGGCACGCGAGCGGAAGGATCACATAACGCTACGCATAACACGTCAACGCACAGAATGTCACGAGCGCATGAGCTCCCGAACCAGCCCGAGCCCCCGAGACGCGAGCGGTGTTGTGGCGGCGTTTTTGCGCTTCATCTCTGCAGTTATGCCGAATGCGCCCTCGCCGATCACTTGGCTTTCAACCTATTACTGGCACGAAAGCTGCAACATTTGTACGGATGCAGACTAGCGGTGTCCGCATGAACATCTAGTTAGACGCGGGAGGAAAATGAGCTGATGAGCGCTGGAACGCAGTAGAAAATTAGTTTCTTGTAAAGGGTGGCGCCACGATGCGCAAAGCGCGAGAACACGAACGCGTGCGAAACGGAGGTAGATTAGTCTCGAATTCGCTGCGATCGCAGTAAAAATTAAAAAAAGAAAACGCGTGTTGTTTGTGCCTGGCTCCTTCCTGTCGCAGTGCACTGCGAATACATGGGATCGCACCCACACTTCCTGCAGTGGAAAGCCAAATGTCCCACACCTCCAGTTCGCACGTTATTTGCGTGCTCACGCAGCCTGTCATTGGCACACCGTCCCGTCTGCCCTATGTATTTCTTGCCACAGGACAGCAGTAACTCATAAACGATGTTGTTCTCACATTTAACAAAGCTTTCTTTGTGCTTTTTTTGGCACCTGGGTTTTTCAGAACCACTGTAGGAGGCCTTGCACAGATTATAAAGCTTGTTTGGTGCCGAAAGGACGACTCTTACGTTGGCGTTGTTTCCTATCTTTTTCAGCCTATGTGAGACATCGTGAAGGTACGGTATGACGGCGCATTTCTGCTTGACAGGCTCCGTTTCTGGTGAAGCCTGCTCCTCACCCTCGCGAGCATGTTTGACAGTTTTGAGAAGACCCTCCGCCACAGATGTGACGACATACTGAGGAAACCCCGCCTTTTTCAGGCAGTCAGCTTGCGCCTGGAAACTACACGAACACTTGTGAGGACATGAGCGGCGAAGCGCATTCATTAGGGTTAATTTTGCAATACCCCTTTTAACTAGCTTGGAGTGGCCCGAAGAAAACGGCAGAAGCGGCTTATTGGCCCTAGGCTCGTACGACCAGCAGACCTGGTCTCGCTCGAAGAACATTCGTAAGTCAAGAAAACGCAAGGCGTTGTTTTGCGGCATTTCATGCGTGACTGCGAGCGGTTGCAGGGAACGCGTGAAACAGATCAAGTACGTTTGAAGAATCATTGCCAAATTCGCCTGGACTTGATTCTAGAAAGACAACGTAGTCGTCTACATATCTAAACACCTTCTTTACATTTGTGCCTGTTACTAGGAACTAGAAACAGAGCTAACAGGCACAAATGTAAAGAAGGTGTTTAGATATGTAGACGACTACGTTGTCTTTCTAGAATCAAGTCCAGGCGAATTTGGCAATGATTCTTCAAACGTACTTGATCTGTTCACGCGTTTCCTGCAACCGCTCGCAGTCACGCATGAAATGCCGCAAAACAACGCCTTGCGTTTTCTTGACTTACGAATGTTCTTCGAGCGAGACCAGGTCTGCTGGTCGTACGAGCCTAGGGCCAATAAGCCGCTTCTGCCGTTTTCTTCGGGCCACTCCAAGCTAGTTAAAAGGGGTATTGCAAAATTAACCCTAATGAATGCGCTTCGCCGCTCATGTCCTCACAAGTGTTCGTGTAGTTTCCAGGCGCAAGCTGACTGCCTGAAAAAGGCGGGGTTTCCTTAGTATGTCGTCACATCTGTGGCGGAGGGTCTTCTCAAGACTGTCAAACATGCTCGCGAGGGTGAGGAGCAGGCTTCACCAGAAACGGAGCCTGTCAAGCAGAAATGCGCCGTCATACCGTACCTTCACGATGTCTCACATAGGCTGAAAAAGATAGGAAACAACGCCAACGTAAGAGTCGTCCTTTCAGCACCAAACAAGCTTTATAATCTGTGCAAGGCCTCCTACAGTGGTTCTGAAAAACCCAGGTGCCAAAAAAAGCACAAAGAAAGCTTTGTTAAATGTGAGAACAACATCGTTTATGAGTTACTGCTGTCCTGTGGCAAGAAATACATAGGGCAGACGGGACGGTGTGCCAATGACAGGCTGCGTGAGCACGCAAATAACGTGCGAACTGGAGGTGTGGGACATGTGGCTTTCCACTGCAGGAAGTGTGGGTGCGATCACATGTATTCGCAGTGCACTGCGACAGGAAGGAGCCAGGCGCAAACAACACGCGAGATAATTGAAGCGGCGAAGATTGCAAGTTTGGGAGACATGTGCATTAGTGCACCTTCAATTGACCTATCCAAAAAGAACTAGACTTTCTAAGCAAGGCCCACAGGGTGACTAGACGATAGTGGTAGTCAGGAATGACCGCTTGATCTCTTAAAGAAGAAAAAAATCCGGTATCAGGTTGTTTGATTGCTTATCATGCATACTTATTTGTGGTTTTACATGAAGCCTTCCTGTACAATGCACCTGCGTGCGTTGCTTTTTGTTTATATATATATATGTACCACTGTAGAAAATAAAGCATATGTTGGAAGTCAGCGCTGTGTCCGCGTCGTTTGTCGTCCCTGTTCTTTTGCGCGCTCAAAAATGTCAAACACACACACACACACACACACACACACACACACACACACACACAGATATATATATATATATATATATATATATATATATATATATATATATATATATATATATATATATATATATATATATATATATATAAAATGCTTAACAATTGTGGTGACGTGGCTAAGGACTACGCATTATTCGCAGGATGTTGTGCCTATAGTTTAGGTGCTTACTGATAAAACAGTAGGTTGTCATTACAGTGTGAACATGTATGAAATGGCATGAAGTGTTTAAAACCGATTCAAAGAATAATTTTACGAATCGCAGAAATTTCAGTTTGTTTATAGGATGAAGGCATGCAGACGTGAAAGAGAAGACACAGACAAACCAAACGCTAGCGTTTGAGCTGTCCGCATCTCTTCTGTTTCCGTGTTGCATGGCTTACTTTCTTCTAGAATCAACATTTTTTGTTGTTTTACGCGAGCGGAAATTGTTCTGAGACTCATCTATATAAACTTCGAGTAGTATTTTATTTCCCCCAGAGGAATCGCGTGCAGCACTGTAAAGTTGCTACAAAAACTTGTTGCGGCTGTCATGCATCCACCACAGTGTTCCTGTTTGAGTAAACCCGGTGGAAGTGCCTTGTTGAGTAACAAGAGGTAGCGGCACCAACTTTCGTCGATTGTCAGATAAAAACCCTAATGGTGTTCGCTCTGATTTGAAGTTCTTTTGAAATTCTTGATCAATCTCTATAAAACTTGTTTAGTTTATGTGTATTTGTACGCTGATTTTGAAAATGCAAATATTTTTCTACTATTATATGTCGTGTTAAGTATATCAAACATTTCATGTGCCATGTTAGGCCTGCACGAGTTACAAAGTAAGCATATCACAATAATATGAAATGGGAACTTTATGCAACATAACCAGAATGCATGTCCTAAACCCACTTAACAATAGTCATAGTATGCTGAACATTGACCAGTAAGTGTATGTCTAACTGGTGATTCGCTCACGAGAGTTCAATATTACGTAACTTTTAACTCAAATGGGTTTAAAACGCGAGTTCGTATGTGGGCTAGTGGGTTCATGAACATTATGCCAGAACAGCGCAGTAAACTCCTTTAAAACTATTGCATACATTTTTGATCCTCTAACTATAGCGATATGTCGATTTACTTTGTAACTCCAAGTTTGGAAAGGCTTGCTCATCAAGACACATGAAATTTTTATGTGTAAAAGCTGCGTTTTCTTCCAGATAATTGCATATTTGAAATCGCCACATAAGTAAACCTAAACTCAGCAAGTTTCATCAATATCGACCAAGAAGAAAAATAAACGCATTATTTGTTGCAGAGTGTCTCATTGAGTACCACGAAGTGGTCACACTGACTCTTGCCATGGGAGTCATGTACACCACTGTCCTTAAGGATAACGGAGTCAAAGGAACGCTCCAGTGGGGGTCAGCGTTACCATGGCAAAGGGGTCGCCCTGACTACCTAGAGGTACTAGCGGGAAATAAAAGGTAGTCACGTAGACTCCTGCGTTGGGAGTAACGTAGACTCTCTGCTTGTGAAGAAGGGAGTCGTTGGTCTGAAGAACGAAGGGAGTCGTTTGACACCCCAAATTGTGAAGAAGGGAGTCGTTGGTCTGAAGAACGAAGGGAGTCGTTTGACACCCCAAAAGGTCATCATATGTGTAGCGAGGCGATTACCACCCAAAGGTAGTCAGTACAGACACCCTTTTTTTTAAGAGTGTAGCAGGAAGTGAAAAATACGGTACGCCAAGATATTTTCACTTAGGTAAACGCTCGCTCTTTTAGATCTAGCTTCAGTACCACTTGCGATGAAGTTGTTAGAATCTTATTTGCATATAAGTTAATTCATTGCATGCACGTCAAACTTACATCCACGAGATCCTTCCGATCGCTGATATGTAAAATGCACACGACGCAAACCAACCCCATTCTTGCACGCATCACATTTCGTTACGGAGCAAGACGCAAGAAAATCTTCAATAACGACACTGCAGCAATATCATAATTTTCGCGACAGACGCCGCGCGCAGTGGAGTACGCGGTGCAGGACAGTTGCTAAGAGCAAGTGTCGCGGTACTGGCGCAACTAAAAAGAAAAGAGATCGAGAAAACAAAAGGTACGTGGGCTGGGCGTAGACGTCCGCGCGCTTGTCGTCCTTATCTTCTGCCCTCACTGGAGGACTCTGGCGGAAAATAAAATTGCGTCACTGGCCTAAGACTTATTCAGATGGCTTATAGTGGCACCAGTACCAGCTTGAGAAGCGGAGCTTGGCCAGCGATTATTGTTTCGCACGGTTGTGTTGCGATAGAAGTATCTTGTATCTTAAGATACACGATACATTATCGAATGTATCGGAAATACAGATACAGATACTCGTCTTTCGAGACGTATCGCGATACAGATACAAGATACCCATAGAGTATCTAAGATAGTATCTTCGATACTGCCCAGCACTGCTCTCCGCAAGGCTTAATACATTTTTCGCGTTTCTTTCCGCGGTGAGCAACAAATGACCCGGAAAATAACACGCTAAAAAATATTTCGTCATGCGTGTGTCACTGCTTTCGCAGACTATGCGACAACGAAAGACAAAAGTGAGACAATGAAACGTTTCATTTTTCTCTATACATATGAAGTTTCTCCTTTCGTTCATTGAATTCACTGCTAAATGTCCAATACAGGTACAGCCGCGTTGTCATCTCTTGTACAGTCGTTTTGTGAAGCTGCTCCAACGGAAGCGATAGATGACAGGCATTGTACGCGCCAGGGCACACATCATTCTGCTCGTTGTGGACAACGGCTGCATCCTGCAAAGCACAAAAATATTGCAAATAGTTAGTCACACGTGACAGCGAGGGTGAAGACGCACGCACATTGCAAATACGTGCAAGGTGAACTAAAACACACGTCAGAAATATGGCATGCAAATCATTTCACCCCTGCAAAGCAGAAAAATATTGCAGATAGTCTGCGACACGTCACAGAGGAGATGAATATGCACGCACATGGCAAATACGTGCAAGGTGAAATAGAAACACACGTCTAAAATATTGCATGTAAATAATTTCACCGTGATATCATACGTCATCCAAGACGCATTGCAAGCCACATAACGCAACAGTTCAAGTGCGGCAGCCGCAGCCATCACTCCGAGGCGCCGCCAACCACCGTGCCCCAACGAGCCGGCGAGTTTTCTGCGAGCGGCGTCGTACAAGCTCAAGCTCGAGCAAGCCCGTGAGCCGCCGCAGCCGCCAGCGAATCTCCAGCAGAACAGCGAGCGAACGCGGAGCCGCCGCCACAAACTGCGCCGAGCTGCTTGCGAGCAAGCGTGTGGAAGCCGACGGTAGCGGCGACCAATTTCCACAAAGTTCCTCGAGCGAGCACCAACACTGCGAGCGAACGCGCGGCCGCCGCCGAGAATGGCGCCGGGCTGCTCGCAAGCGAGCGAAGGGGAAGCCGACAGTAACGGCGTCCAATTTCCACAAAGTTCCTCGAGCGAGCACCAGTATAGCGAGCGAAAGCGGGGTCGCCGCCACGAGTGGCGGCGAACTGCTTGCGAGCGAGCGTAGAGGAAGCCGACGGTAATGGCGACCACTTTCCGCAGGGTTCCGAAGCGCAGCTAACGCCGGCCAGCTAAAGCACCAGCCAACCCATGCCGGTGCATTTCAAGTACGCGACATGCAATCGAGCTCGTTGCCGGTGACCGCAATGCGTTTTGGACGAATCGCAGAACAGCGGCGAAGCGTCTGCCAAATAATAAGAGCTCGCAGCTCATCACCACGGCGAATCCTCGGTGAGCAAGCGTCCGGCCAGCCGACGACAATGTCGGCTAATATCCAGGCGGTAACAAAGCACAGGCGAGCTAACGCCTAAAGCCGGCCCTCGCGGTACATTTCGTGCGCGCGACATACAACACGATCGAGTCCGTTACCGGCAATCACGATCAATTTCGCGCACGCGATAGGTACAGCAGAATAAAGAGCAGTCACTTACTTGTGAAAGAATCATGCGCCGATTTGTGTCCAGAGTCAGACTGAAATCATGGATCCGATAGGCCTACTGTCTTCACGGCCGCCATACCCAGCCGGTGGCGAAGCAGTGCAGTGACTACGCAGGAGATATACAGCGCGGCGTCGCGACGTGTCGAGACGAGCTACAGACTTCATGGGTGCGGCGAAACGTAAAAGCAGTACGACACGCACATCCACGCATACGTGTATATCAAAGGCACCGAGGCGTAGTTCCTAGATCGGCAAACTCTCCGAGCGCGACACAACTGCCAACACGCCAGCTCGAACACAATTATTAAGTGGTCAAGTTCCGGACTGACCCGAGCGTAGAGGTGTGCGCCGCCGCGCCGCGCCGTTGCCGATGTCCCAAGATAGATCACGCCGCCGCCGCGCAATAATTGCGGCGCACCGCCGTTAGTATTTTCTTTTAATTCGAATGAGGAATCTGGAAATAAAATACAGCACTTCGCCGGAGGAGCTCTTCTCGATGTGTCCATGTAATGAATTGTCCATTTCAGAGGTGGCTGAATAGCGGGAGCTAGGCGAGAAGCGCGCCCCCTGTTTCCAGTTCTTGCGCTGCAGCACCATCATGACATCAAGAAGCTTTCAAGCACTCTTGACACAAATGATAGGGGCGGAATGCGCTTCAATGCAACGAACGCAGCCCTCAGAGGTCCCATTTTCGGTACGCATGTGTTTTGAACGTGTTAGCTATCGATTTAGGTTTAATGCGGCCGCTCGTCTAACGCAGCTGTAAGGTCGGTACGCATTTCCTGCATCGTTCTGAAACAACTGCAACACATTCATATGCAAATTCAGACTTGAAAAGTTCCTGTTTCTGTGCATTTCGTCCACTCTCTTTTTATGCTAGGAATGTGCTGGCGGGTTCGGTGCGGCGACGCGGTCAAGAGCGAGGTGACATCTCGGCTCACCGCTTTTTCGAATCGCTGAATGCGCTCTGCCGAAATGGACTGAGGATATCTCCTTTGGATGAACGCATCGAGAATAGCTCCCCAGAAGTTGTAGTACCTTTTTCTTCTCCATAAATACCACGAGTATTGCCTGACCTTAACGCTGCCGCGTCCTTCAGCCTTAAAGGGCGACGACCCAACTCCCTGGATAGCATATTCATGGAGTCTTGGACCTAGTACACTGTGCATAAGTAAATAAAATAGATAAGTAATATATATCTCTCGGTGCGTTAGTACACTTTTTCCTTTCATTCTTACTCGAGTAAATTGATAAATACAGAAGTAAAGAGAATGGCAAACTTAGAATATAGCTGAGCTAATTGGTAGGTATTCATGTTAAGAAGACATGACGTGGAAGCACGGACATAAGAGAAAAGTCGGGAGAGTGAAGAGCTATCTCTCACGTAGACCACTACTCGCACTTGATTGATAGGTGTGGCCTCTTACGTTGAAATGCGCAGATAAATATTTGTGTTTTACCTTCGGTTCTGCCGCTGTGTGATTTTTCAGTTGTTAGCGGCGTTTCTGGAGTCTTGACTACTTTCCTGTGTCCGTGTTTGCACGCCCTGTTTTTATAATGGGCCCCTAACAGCCTGTGAAAATACAACAAAAAAAAAAACAAAAACAACGAGCGCGTTATTCTCTCTTGGCGTTTCCTGTCTTTTGGTACACTTCGTGATGCCAGAACAGTGATTCACGTGACATCATCAGGGTACATACTCTCGACTGGTCCATATACGAGAAATAACAGTTCTGAATTGTCTCCCATACTGCTTTGCTATGCAGCCGCCCACCCGCTCTTGCTTCTCTCGCACGACTATCGTGCGCGATTAACTGATTTTGCTCCATTTTGTGCATTTGCGACCGCGCATGCATAGATAACAGACTGTACTCGACAAGCGCGAAATCATGATATGTTCAACGCTTAGTGCTGACATTGTACGCGTTCTTTATGAAGAAATAAGGGGCGAGGAGATGTCCCCTGTAAGAAAGGTATTGAAGGCGAGAACGAAACCAGTGGAAAAGGCGCCGGATTATATGATTCTTCCAACGGACGCACTCTTTACAGCGGAGACGATGCAGCTTTCCAGGAAAAAGGAAAAAGGATTGCGTTAACAATTCTGTGCACATTCAGGACAGGTTTTCACCATCGCCGCCATGTTTCGTATAAACTCTAAACCGATAACATCGCTCCGCGCATTGTATGTTCTACGCGCGAGTAAAAGCTCGCGAGCGTTGGCAAGGAACATAGCTAAAGCAGAGATGAAACCAGCTGGCCATCTCCGTCACACGGAATAACATCCACCCGCGTGCGAGGCCTGCCGTCGATTGCTCCTCAAGCAGAAGGAAACGCCCCGCCCGTCATTGCTAGGCGAAGGAGCAGGAAGGGATGCCTGGAGAGAGGGACTGCGTAACTCGAGCAGCAACTGTGCACTTTGACACTAAAGGCGCGGTCTAGAACGCTGGCACGCGCGCTGTTTCGGCAGACATCCCCCAGTGAACGGCTCGTATACCTTCTACGCGCTGTGAGCGCTGTGATCTCACTGCTTCGCGCTCGGACCACTGATACGACAAACTGACCGAAAACCACTTCTCTCCCGGGAGCGGTCGTATTGCCATACACCAGCGTTTTGTAGATTTAAGTGAGATTGAAGCAAAAAAAAGTTAGCTGCTAGCCCTCGTTCATGTAACATTACGGCGTGTACTTATCGCATTCAGTGCTTCGCACGTATGACTATCTTCTTTTCAGTAGAAATTGTGCTCACAATCACAGCTGTCGTCTCCTGTGCGTTGTTCCTTTAAAGAACCGTAATCTGAGAAACGTGCGCGACAACGCGTAGTTACCTTCAAGAATTTATAATTTAGGAGACAACCGAAGCCAAATTTCACCGCTGTTACGACGTGCGCACGTTGGTTGAGTGGTAAGGGACTCTCTGCATGCGAATCCCGTTTTGTCTTTTCGTCCAGTCGGCGCTTTTTCTTTCATCTTCTCACAACAAAATGTCCTTTCTCTCACTCCTCTATTGCATGATAGAACGCAGTGTGCTCTCTTCCGCCCAATTGCGGCCCACTGCGGCTGAAGCACCATGGTTTCCCGCCCACGATACTAAGATTTCTCCGTGTAATGAAGGGGACCGTAAAATGAAAAACGATATTTCTCGCATTAGTAAATTGCTCTTTGACGATACCAAAATCACCACGCTAACCGCGAGAAGACGCTTGGTAAGCGAGAAAACGCGCAAAAAGAAAATGCGGGTGGCGACGCCGCCTTTACGTTCCCGCACCAGTCGCCGTGACGTCATAGATTTTGACGCGCGTCTACTAGGGCCTACGTAGTTCCTAATCGGCAAAAATGCAGCTCATTGTCCTCCGAGAGGGCCAGAGAACTCACATACCAAGTTTCAGGAACTTTCGTTTCGACCAGTGTCACTAAATACAAAAAATACGCTTTGAGATCCGTGGCATCACGTAAGGAGATTTTGGCGTGAAGTTTAAACATTGAATTTTCCCCTTGATTTCTCCATTATTACTAAACCTATATGATGGTGAAATTACCGACGATGTTTTCGAAGTATAGTTTATTAGTCTGAACTGATTCATTGTTTCTCTTTAGTGACTCTTTAAAGAGATACGAAACGTCCGCCTCAATGGACCGAAGCCATCGTGGAAGACTTCCACCTGCATTTCTTGCTTGCAGGTGAAACTATCTCGCACTCTAGCAAAGAGGTCGAAGGCTCACATTTATTCAAATGAGAACAAGCTCAACGCTCCGCTATTCAGTTAACTAAGAACGCAATCTCGGTCGCTTTGCCTGCGCGTTGGGCGTACAGGGCAGCCTAAATTTCATTTGCGATTTTTGCGGTGCTTCGGTGAGCAGGACAGCGCGACAAAACGAAACGAAGAGAGCATAAACACAGCAAGAGCGTTGGAACCATTCCAGCTAGTCCAGCTTTCCAGCCTACTCAAGTATAGTTTATCCTAAGGTTTATGATCAGTGTTAGCTAGCGTCACTTCAGAACACGCGCTAAAATTCATAAAAATCAGTTTCGCCGCAAGCGCAAAGCAATGAATGCGATAGCAACAAATTGAAATGTTATAGGAAGTAAGGCTAGCAGCTAACTCTTTTAGATCCGATCTCGCGTAACTCAGCTAAGCGAATCAAAACGGCAAGTTGGGCGAGTTGGTAGTTGACCATCGTTTGCTGAGGGCAGCGCGACCCGGACTGAGGACTGAGAGACACGTACACAAACAAGCGCTGTTTGTGTACGTGTCTCTCAGTCCTCAGTCCGGGTCGCGCTGCCCTCAGCAAACGATGGTCAGCTAAGCGCTGGTTTAAGGGAAAACGGCCACTCCAGAGACCGTACCTGTTTTCGCGCTGTCAGTCCTCTAGACGCGAAGCGTTGAGAGGAAAGCAAGTTTACGAGCCGTCTCCTGATGTCTGTCGAGATAGCGCTCGCGACCGCTCCCTTGTGAACAAAGTTCGCAGTTGCTGTTGGAGCGACGCAGCCCCCCCCCCCTCTCTCTTTCCTGCGACGCTCCTTCTCCTGGCCAGCGCTCCTCTATCATAGGAGGCGTTGGCGTGGCGAAAGAGGGCAGGGGCGCTTTCTCTCTGCTTCAGGGGCCATCGACTGCAAGCCTCGCACGCGGGGCGATGTTATCGCATGTACCCTTTGTGCGACGGAGATGGCCGGCTCTTCCCTTCTCTGCTTCAGCCGCGTTTCTCCCCAGCGCTTGCATTCGCAAGTAGAACATACGATACGCGGGGCGATGCTATCGAGTTGGGCTTTATACGGAGCATGACAGCGATGGCGAAAAGATATTGAGAGAGCATCTGTCAGCGCGACGAACTTTATAGGCATCTTGAGCGCACGTAATAAGTCACTGTCAGCACCCGTCCCCGACCAAGAGACAAAAAACTCAGTTTGTGTTTTTACCTCTTTTATTCTATTAAACCTTTTCATATTTTTTTCTATCTCTCTCTCTCTCTCTTTGTGTCTTTCAGTCCCCAATCCCCTTCCCCACGCATAGCAAGTCAGCGAATTTACACACGCCGGCTAAATACTCTGCCTTTCACTAAAGAGCTCTCTCTCTCTCTCTCTCCCGCCGAGAGTGTCCATATAATTTCTATCGCAATAAAAACTAGCGCCTCTTTTCAGCGGTCCAAGTTAGTGACCAAACATATCACTAGCGCTCAAAATTAGGTGAGGCGGAGAAGTGAACCTGTTGAACCGGCGTCCCACGCGCGAACGTTGGGATGAAAGTTCGTGCGGTGCCGTCCCACTGCTTGGATGGGCACACTGAATCTCCTCACACCAATGCCACATCGTGCTCAGGTGAGAGCAGTCGGACACAGAGAGCTACGCGTGAGCAGCTAGATAAGGGAGCGAGGAGCGAGTCTCAATGCTAACCAGCCATGAAGAGCGCAAACTCTTCTATCTGTGACGTCAACGTCGGCGGAATCGACGAAAAGTCATCGAGATAAGTTGAAGTGTTCTGTGAGAGCGCATTCAACCCTGCTACTTACTGACATCGCGCGACCAACACCTACTGTCGGAAAACGACCGTTTCGGTTAGCAAAGCTGCTGGGCTAATGAGCGGCACAGCAGCACGACGTTGGAATACCTGTGGCGATACGCTGTTCGTTATTTGAAGTGTCCATGGTAGTGAAAAACAACGAAACAGACGCAAACAGAAGCGATCGCAGGTTTTACGAAAGGCACGTCGCGGTCGCCGGTGTGAAGATCGGTCTCCGCGAGTTGCTCAGTGGTCGTCAGTCGCGGACTTCTCTCAGTCGCCAGTGTGAATGCCGCCTAGCAGTGTGCCGTAGGAGCCGCTAAACGCGTCAAACTAATGACGATGACGCGACTTCCTGCTAGCTGGAATGAGCATTCAGGCTTGCTTTAAAACCACATGAGAGATATATTCAATGCAATGTGCCGCCCTAATTGACAAGCCTGAAAGAGGCGGGAGGGGGTCTAGTGAACAGATTGCAGCATATTACAGGAGACTAGCGCTAGCGCCTACGAAGACTGGAAGTAATATGGTTGGGCGATCATGTGGATGGGTTTATATTGCGTGGGATGTTCGCCCGAAATTTGTCCATCTGACATAAACACTCTTGTCGATTCTCAAATCGTTCATTCTTTTCGCGAAAGTACTGCGTCATTATGATGTATACTCGAAAACAATTACGCACATCAGCCAGCACAAATTGCCTTGCTGTGCTTGGAAGAAGACAAGTGGTTGAAAACTGAAAAAGGCCAACGTTTACGAAGGCTTCACAGCTCGGCCTCTGCACAAGAAAATCAGAAAACAGCAGGAAAAAAACCGCGTTTGAGAAAACGGTCCTACAAAGAGGTACAATCTTTCGAATATTGTCCACTGCATGCATAGAAATATTCAAACGACTTGAGTGGGGGAGGAAATAGGAATAAGGATGAATGAAGAATAACTGCAACTTACGGTTTGCTGACGACATTGTGCTTCTTAGCAATAATGCCGAAAATCACTACACGTGATTCCTTAAAAGCAAATGGATAAAGTAGAGTTGAATACACGTATGCAAAAGGAAAATGCCCAATAGCCTGACGAAAAGAGAGTTCACGATTTACAACCAGACCCTGGAATTTGTAACAAGGGGAGCCTATGAAAACGAAATTCGCCGACTAATAACGATGGATCGGAGCGCATACACTAGGCATGACCAAATCGTGAACGCCCTGTTTATACCTGCGTCGCTGGAGCAGCAACTGCGGACTTTGATCATAAGGGCGCAATTACGAGTGCTGGCGTGCGCGCTATCTCGACAGACATCACTAGACGACTCGTACACGTGCTGTGCCCTCGCCCCTTCGCGTTGACACGGCACGAAAACCTCTTCGCTCCCTGGAGCGGCCGCATTCGCTTAAACCAGCGTTTTGTACGCAAGATAGGATCTAAAACACGAAAGTGTTTTATGCCGGGGTCCACCACGGCTCCACTGACGTATTTCCGTCACGGATATGATGTTGTAAAATATAAAGACGACCAGATGGCAAATAAAAAGCTAGAAGAAAAAGTTCCGTCACCGGGGGTCGAATTTACGACCCCTCGCTCCGCAGCGCGCGGCGCGAAACGATTAAGCCACAGACGGCACGTTCGTCGCTATGCTAACGGCGAACTATTTATATACACCATTTGTCTGTGGCCGTATCTCAGAGATCGGTGGTGCATCAGCGTGTTTTCGTTATCACTAGCGAGATGGCGCGAAGGGCTCGAAGAGTGTAGAAGAGTGCGCTTTAAAGATCGACGCCCCACGCGTCGCGGCGTGTATCCGAAACATAACCCCTAGCATGGCTGGGGCCCATACTGCGCCGCTATTGGCTGGAGATGGTCACGTGACCTACGTGCGCTTCCGGTATTTTTTTTGTTTGTTTTTGTTTGTTTTCAATCAACATGGCGGCGCCTACGTTCGCGTTTTGTTTTGCGCTGAAGCCGTGCCCGCCGTAGAGATGACGCTGAAATGTTTGAGCCTTTTGCTGACAAGCGCCCATACGCCGATCGTTTTACGATGGATGAAGTGGTAATCAACATTAATCCGGGAGCGTGTAGACGGCGTCGCCCCCTTTGGCGTGCTTTATAACGCGATCGTGTGCTCTTTCTCGTGGGGTTGTCCCTCATGTGCTACTGGACCTTCTGGATACCTACGCATGTGGGTATTGATGACAATGAAGACGCCGATCACCTAGCTTCAAGTTGTGCCCACAACGAATGTGACTGCCGAGAAATTTCATGCCTGTTTGACAACGCTCGTCTGTTCATCCGCTGACATCTTCTGAAGCAGCACCCTGACCAGCGTGTAGCAAGCGGATTGTTCCCTCCCCGTATTCGTGGTCGTGGATTGCCTCGTCGTGACAGAGCCCTCTTATATAAGTTGGCTCAGTATGAGTGCGTGGGATATTATTCCGTCAAAAACGTGTAGACAGTCCGTCATGTGGGTCATGTGAGACACTAAGCACAATTTTTAGTGTCCCGCATTCGTTATGCAGCGAGCACGTGCTAATTTGTGTTTACGTCTGTGTTATTTGTTTTTTTCTCCTCTTTCTTTCCCCCCTATCTTCATTTCCTCTGTTCCGCCTGCCCGTTCAAGGAGCAGGCAGGCATTGTGCTCCTTTAGGTGGCAGTTGTCAGCCTGTACCCTCTCTGTTTCCTCTGTGCCTTCGTGTTCTCTATGTATTAAAACCTAATAATAATAGCAATAACAATTGACACGATGCAAGAAACCCTATAACTTAATTTTGCTGGCGTATGAGTGCATTCTTATTCAGCTACGGTGAAAAGAAAAGAGAAAGAAAAGACAGGAGGCACTTTGTGGATATTTGTTCATTCTTCACAACACAGCTCGATGCCGTTAAAATTAAAATTTAGCGCACGCAAATGTAAAAAAAAAACATGCTTCGGGAATTGCGTTTTCTAAATGATAAACTTCCAAGCTTCTGGTAAGTGTAGTACCTCATTTTGAAAAAGGCACGGAGCAAAGCATACTCTTTTATGTGAACTAATGTAATTTTGATGGGTGCTCTGCTGCACTGAACTACTACTTCAACATGTAATGGGACATGTTATGTACATGTCAGCATGCAATGCATCCATCACAGTGAATTGGACATGCAGAACCAAGTAGTAATGCCAATTGATTGCCCATCAGGGCCCAAATATCGAAACCAAAACAGGACATACATTGAAATGAAGGACGGTTAACAAACTTAACGACATGATCAGAAAAAAAAAGAGCACGAACAGAAGAAAGCAGAAGTCGATTCAAGAAATGATGTACTTGGAGAATATATACCTATATTTTGCAAACTCTCAATATGGTACATTATAGTAGGAACATGTTTACTGTAAGAAATATGCAAAGACAAAATATACAGCACCCCTAGAACTACCCCCCACCCCCTGCCCTCCAGTAATTACTCCAGTAAATGGATGCACATACCACTTGAATATGAAGTACAGATATAACGACATATGTCGTGAAATTGGAGCACAGACTCTTCTTTATTAATGTGATGTTCAAGGTTCACTAATGACATTAAAATAGCAAGCAAAATCCCATCCCATCCTTAAAAAGTGTTTGTTTTCCCTTTCCGCTTGTCTAACAGAACAGTGCACTGTTTATTCTGATGTACACATCATTACCTGCCCAACAGCACATATATTTCTTAACGAGAAACCAAATGCCAGCTGGAACCTCTTCAACTTGTAAACCATGCTGCTATTTTTCTGTATATTATCATTTTACACTGACTGCGACTTTCCATTCAATTGTATATTGTGTCTAGTTTTTTATCAGGCTTGCTTATCACATCAGTAAGTAGATTGCTAGTACAATACATTGTTTGCTAAGGCTCAATACTTCGTTAACGATTTGCTGTTTATTAGCAAAAGTATAATATATAGCAGGTTCTTGATGCAAGCAAAAGTATCTGTGAAAGTGCTTCAATGAACTATTACCGACCCTTCATTCTAAAAAGACAGGGCGTGCAAACACAGACACAAGAAAGAAGTCAGGACACCACAAATGCCGTTTGTGCTTTGTGGTGTCCTGAATCCTTTCTTGTGTCCGTGTTTGCACGCCCTGTCTTTTTAGAATGAAAACATACCAACTAGCTCAGCTCTCTGTTATTCTAAAATACCGACTCTTGTTACAAAATAGGTGTGTGTTTTCAAAGTAGGTTACAAGTTATATGGACGCTATAGTACTTTTTCTGGGAAAAAGCGTGACAAATTTTGAATGAAATGGACAAGGATGGTTAACAGGTCAAGTAAGCTCTTAATTGAATAAATTATAAGACATTTGGCATTATTTGGCACTAGTGTATTTATTAGACATATATATGAACGGGGGTTTGAAACAGGGCCGTAACCAAGGAGAAGTTGAGGGGGTTCTGACAGCCCCCAAAATTTTTTCGTGCTTTAACTTTTCGTGTGACACTAAAATAGTTCCATGCCTTCACAGCGACCACCAGTTGCCGCAGTTAGCCGTTCTACACACGAACACCCTTCGAAAAAAATTCCTGCGTACGGTCCTGGTTTGAAATATGCATTACTCATGTTACGCTTCCTAAAAGGCCCTTGTGTTTTTTTATTATGGATAACAAGGCGCTTTATAATTGTCATGACATGACAGGCGTGAAATACAGATTAAGAATGCTTCCAGATTTGATGCTTTTATGTTACTTATAATGAATTGGATGACATTCATTCAGGAAGAGACAAATCGGCATGAGCACTACAATAAGAGATAGCTGAGCTAGTTCGCATTCATGTTAAAAGACAGGGCGTGCAAACACGGGCACGAGAGAGATATCAAGACACCACAAACGCCGACTAACAACTGAAAGGACACATAGCGGCGGAAAAGAAAGTAAACATAAAAACTTGCCTGCGCAGGCCCAGGCAAGAGGTGATACCTATCGATAACTGTTCAGGATTTTTATTTCTGCTTTATGCAAGTTAATGATGCATGCATCTATCTTGACATTGTCGAGAGTGTAAATGCACGACAAAATTCGATGAATGCGCAGTTTTCTACAGGCACAGGAATGAAGCAACACGTCTGATAGTTCAGGCATGGCGTGTAAATAACAATGGTAGTGCACGCGTGAGCCAGCCGTCAGTTAACGCGCATAAAGAAATTAAATGCCTGAACGGTTATCTCTCACGTGTACCACCACGTGTGCGGACTGATAGGTATCACATCTTGCCTGGGCATGCGCAGATAAGTTTCGTGTCTAGGTACTTTCTTTTCGGCCACTGTGTGCCTTTTCAGTTGTTAGGCGGTGATTGCAATGTCTTCTCTCGTGTGTCTATGTTTGCACGTCACGTCTTTCAACTAGAGCACTACCTTGTGGTAGAGGTTCTAATCTGCACATCTTCAGTTCGATTCAAGCACTTTGTTATATCTGCATTAGTTCATTGCCAAAATACTGTTAAAGTCCTTTTTTCTCATGACATATGGAAGCATCTCTTATGAAACATTTGCAGAGAATTACAAGGAATCCACGACTTTCTACCTTTCTTGGGAGCCCTTATCATGTGAAATGTAAAGCATTATACTAAGCATATTTTAATAAAGGAACAAAGCTCTCATAAGCCTCATTTGTATTTGTACTGCTAGATTCAAATACAGAATGAATTTACTCAAGGAATCTTGTAACTAAGTTGTCCCATGTCTCATTTTAGATTGGGCCACAGACACTACTTACTTTTCAGTGACTCCAAGGTCAGATAGTGTATTTTCAATTGCAGACCCATGTACTGTGTCCTTTCGTAAACCCTGTGCTCTTATTACAAAAGTATATCTCCTGTGGTTGCTAAATAGCTATGACATTTTCATGGGTGGGACCAGTTCATGTGGTAGTTAGTATCCTGGCTGTGAATAATGGTGGGTGTTGGGGAAGCAACATAAATGAGTCACAAAACAAATTAGACTTTGAAGAAGTTTATTTGCTGTAAGCGCACGACAACTGCATTTATTCTAGTAGAGTGTGTGTGATCTCATCATTTATTGCAATAGTGGGAACAATGTCAGAAAATACTCGGGGGCCTTGGGGTCACATCACTGTATGTTCTGCAATATGGTGTTGAATGGAGTTTCCAGTGCAGTCTTCTGGCTCTCTGCTGAAAGTAAAAATAGGAGCAAGGCAAAGGCAATTAAAAAAAACTGCGTACAGCAGACTGCAGGGTCGTTCTATGCTTTCCCAGTACCAAAAACTTTCTAAGGTCTTCCTCTTCAAACATTTTTACACAAAAGCAAAATTATTAGGTCGTGAGTGCAATTGTTGAGCACTGTATATAGACGGGATCATGGTGGCCGGCAATGCTTATTCAACCTGTACACATCCCAGTGACGGCAACAGTTCCACCATCGGTGACGTGTGCGGCTTTAGTTAGAGCAGACATGAGTACTTTTTTGAGTCGGCGACAGAGAGAGCACTCATTATGGACACCTGAGCTCCAGTATCGACTAATGCCATGAAAGAAATACTGACAACATGCACTTCTATTAGGTTCTTGTTCGTAGGGAGTGTCAACAGAGGATTGGGATCAGTCGAAAATGATGCAGCACTACCTCTAGGAGCTGCATGATCTCGTTTTCCGTCCTAGATGATACTTAGTTGGTCAGCATGGAATAGCGGCGTGGTTGGGGTGACGGTGAACGAGCAGTAGGGCGGCTGTTAGCAAAGTACGTACGGCTGGGCGAACACCAACGAGGGTCTGCATATGTATTAAATTGAGTTAATGGTGATGAGCAAGTAAATTGCAGCAATAATGTTCATACCTAACCGTCATTTGTGCTACAATTTTGCCCATTGTGACGACCTTGAGCAGCAAAGACATGAACACAGTGCTTGCCGCCATCTCATGCAACCTGGAAGGTTGTATGAGAGTTTGCTGTGCTGACCCAGACCGCAACACTGGGAAGGGGGAGGTGGAAGCTGAAGTTGCTATGTATCATGAGTAAGCAGTGTAGAAATTTGGGCTAGTTGGTGAGCGTTCATCTTGGTTGAATTGACTGTTGCGGCAGGAGACTAAGAAGGAAGTGAGACAAACAAGCACAGACTTACAAGTTTTTGTGTGACTCCAGTCTTTTATGTGAGGACTGATTGTATTAACTACAGTAAGAAGTATGCACATGTGATTAAAACATGGTGTTCGAGTTCGGTAATTTTAGAAAAAATTTGATTTTGATTGCTATTTCTTCTGACTTCTAACGGATTTATGCAGGTCACTGAAGTTTTAACATCATACAATGGACAGAATTTATAAACAATGTCAGCCCACTGCAGTGGGCGGCGGGGTTTTGCTGGGATAGCACGGTGAAATACAATACAAATACTTTTCAGCTAAAGTGCAAGTTAAGAAAACCTGTTTAAATAAAATGCAAAACCTTTCATTCTAGCAAATTTCATGTTGCTCATTGTTTGAATTTACAATATACCAATTATTTATTAACTGCAAAAGAACCAAAAGCCTAACGAGTCTGGCCATAAAGTGCGACAGCATGTACTTCTCCACTTAACTCGAATGCCTAGGCTACATTGAAAGCACAGGCGTCATCACAAGGCTGGTTCTTTCTGATAGTAAACAGTATATGAGTGGAAAACTTATGCATCTTGAAGCATCAGGGAAAGCCTTACTGATTAGCAAATGAGATGTGTATCACAAGGAAATGTCGGGCAGCCTGATGTCATGGATATATAGAAATCTAGGGCTGTCAGCAGAAAGTCGAGATGCTGTGGGTTAATTTCACCTTTTGGGACATCATAGACAAGTATACATGCATGTGTGCATACATTTATTTTGTTAAACATGGTAAACTACTCGTGTTTAGCGACAAAATGTGCGTTAGAAAATGTGTGACTGGCAACTGCTCCGAAAGGCTGCTTTCCTGCTCGAAAGTGAGGTTTTAGTTGCTCCAGAAGCTGCGGAAAATTGGTTACAATTGATCACATCCCTAAGTACACATTAGACCACGCCATTTGAAAGGACCTCGTGCTGGGCATGTCCCTGTTGGTAATTTCATTTTTAATAACAAGCAATAAAAAGAATTATATTATACTGCAGATCCTGCCTAATCTTTTTGAAATTTTAGTCCCTAGCCTACTGAAATCCAGAGTTATAATGGTTGACATAGATAGTAGGAATAGATCAACAGAACTAGGAGCAGATAAGAAACAGTGCTTTCCAACAGTATAGAAGTGGCAAACGTGGGCCTTTCATCCAATGAAGGTCAGCGAATATCGGCACAAAACATGTTCATTCGCAGTAGTACCCATATTTCAAAGGATCTGCCTGCCGAGGTGTCTCAATGCCGAATTAGTTGGTTTTTCTTGAGTGCATTCGATTGTTCCCGTTAATAGTTTTCGCGGCCTTCCTTACACTTGTCATACACCTTTGATATGCGGTAATTCTTTTTTGTTTGTTTTAAGTAGCTGTGTTTTTTTACTCCTTACTTGTCATACGCGACGACATTAAGATGCTGTGTATGTGATTTTTTTCAGATGCAATCTCGTACTGCTTGCTGTGATTTCTCCTCTCATATCTCTTTTTCTTGTTTCTGATCAACTAGGTGTGTAATAGTATTCTTTGCTTGCTTTTGATAAACTAGCTATGCCATTTAACATTTACTTTGTCGTGTGCAGTGCCGAGTGCTGTCACATGCAGCAGTAAGGTTCCGTACACGACAATTTCTCTTATGTATTCTCATGTTTCATTTATTCTTGCATCGTTTTATATTCACTCCTGCCCAAGACCGACAGTTCGTACGAGATAACTAAAACAAACAAACAAATAAATCAATAAATAAATCAGATTTTCAGGTTCAAATCTGTGCTTACCAAGCTGTATTGTATGCCTAGTGCTACCTCCAAGGCAAGACTGATGTTCAAAAACATTTTCTTGGGGGAGTTGATGCTTGCTGAACAACATGATACCACGCAGAAAATTACTAGAACGATTAAGACTAACTCTAAGCTGCAGACAGACCATAAAGAAAGCTACATCGGGTGGACCATGCATTTGCATCAACCGGACGAGGGAACACACTATTTAAGAAAAGGGTAAGAGCACATGTCTTTCTGTGAATGGTGTTCTGGTGCAATTTTATGGCATCTCTTCAAGGTATTAGAACACACAGTTTGTTCCAAAATTGAACACCGCTTCACGTATTGTGGTGTTCTAATCCTGCTTCAAGCAAAAGATCTTCAGCCTTGTCGTCTAACATAGTATTTTAAATAGGGTCCCGGAAGTGTCCTTTCAATGTGGTCATGACATTATGTCTTGGATAACATGCACTGTGAAGTACTCTTCTCTCACAGTCATTTCTTTCAAAACATGTCACAGTCTAGGAAAGCTTCCTGCAGTTAATGCTTGTTTGTGGGCTAGTTGGTTTTGAAGCACAGCGAAATGATAAACGGCGCGAAATGGCACAGACAGAAGGAGACAGACGTGTGCACTGACTCGAAAATTATTTCATTTTCAGAAGTGCATGAAATATAGAGCGTTTCTTTTTTTTATGAGTGCACATGTCTGTCTCCTTTTGTCTTTGTCTTTTCATACTGTCTGTCATTTCACTATGCTTCCTCGCAGTTCTTTTTTTCATGCAAAACATATTTGCAGTTTATTTCTCATATCTGTATCAGCAGCACTCATGTGTAATATGTTCAGTGACAGTAATAAAAGGAATGTGTACAATATTTCTAATAACTGTGTCTGCAAATATCATGCGTGTCTGTACTGTCCAATTACGTTTTTGAATTCAATAACCAACTTTTGTTTCACAATGATACACTTTTTTTTCTCAATATTCATGTTGCATGGGCAACAGTGGACACTACTACTTGCACTGCATGTCTGATTCAACATGACAGAGACATGCATTGAAGCTGGCATGTACCGTTTACTGCTTCTTATTTCAATTTTTCAAAACAGCACAAAACTTTTTTGGACGTTAGTTTAACCATCAGTCTATGAGAAGGAGAACTGCGCTCCCTACTTTTAATGTGATAGAGTGATCAAAGGCTTTGAAATTTTACGGATTGGCGAAGAGATAATCGGACAAGCTGAGTTACTATTTTCGAAAGACGATTTATCTTCACCGTGTATTTTTTACTGCTAAATGTTGACAGCATCCCACTAGTCTGTGTTAAAAAAAAGGGGAGGGGGGGAGCACCCGCTATGCGCATTTCAGTGTCCTTCCTAAATGAGTATACTTGTATCTAGAGAACGCCAAGGCTCCAACCGCTACTATGCGTTTCATAAGCAGTGGTACTATACAGCGCGAAAGCTGGAAGGCGGTGCATCGCGTTATAAGAAAAAGATGACAAAGGACTCTTGGGTGAACGTGCGGTATAGCAAGAAGCAGCACCCCGTCACAAAAGACTGCAACTTTGAAACACATGTAGATTACGCGCGGAACAGAAGACCGCAGCAGCGTAAATACCACAGGTAAGACAACTACTTACCTTAAAACAGCTAACATCCGAAGGCGTACAAGTGCCGCGTCTTCCACGCCCGCCGACAGCGGACATAAACGCCGCCGTCCCAAAAGCCCAAACATATCGGCGTCATCTCTACGGCGGGCGCGGCTTCGCATTCTAGTACACTATAGCTTCGCTTATGGACGCCGCCATGTTGGCGTAAAACAAACAAAAACAAAAAAAATCCCGGAAGTGCGTGTAGGTCACGTGACCATTTCCAACCAATAGCGGCGCAGTATGGGCCCCAGCCATCCTAGGGGATATGTTTCGGATACACGCCGCGTCGCGATGATTGCGCGCCTCTATACAGGGTGTAGTCGCTCGTGCGCGCGCTTATCCTTTGATGGCGGTGGTTTGTACGTCTTGTGCTCTCACCGCAAGTTTGCATTGAGAGCACGACCACGGCCGCTACATAAAAAAACAGGTGCGGCCTGCTGCGTGGCGCTGAAACGGCGTCCGGGGCAGTTCTCCTTGCGCCCGCTCTGGCGCCACCACAACGGTCCAGCTGTTCACGGAGAAGCGCTTCGACAGCCGCGTTTGTACGCCCGACACTTACTCCAATCAGGCCGTAGATAAGGCATTTTATAGTTGCACATTACAGGTTGAATATTGAAGTCGTTATTACAACTGCCGATTACCCCACATATGTGAACAGTTTGCCCTGGAGTACCAATGTTTTGTAGAGTGGGCCTCAATACTCTCCATGAATGCTGCCCGTTTGACTCAACTGAAATGAAAAGTGTCACTCAGTCACTGATCCTGTTAATGGACAGGCAGTCGCCGGGAAAGTTCCATGGGCTGACTTATCGGCCCACCGAAACGCACCACCACGAAAGCACACACAATTTAAATGTAGGTCCTTTTAGTGCGCCAACTAATGCCGGTTGGGGTCCAAAGCAAGAGTTAGAGCCAACAGTTGACAACACAAACAAAATATATTCTGTGTTAAGGCAGTACAAGCACCACGCAAACATCCACACTCGGCAGGTATCAATTACAACTCACAACATCACTTAGATGGTGTTTAAAACAACGGGAACAAACTTACCGTGCTACAAATGCACTCTCATCCATTAGAAACTATCCAGAACACTTAAAGGCCTTGAATATTCACCAAACGTGTGCAGCCCACAATTCTTCGAACGTTTCTCGTATATTTCTCTTCCATGAAACACAAACAATATCCAGCTCTGGTCACCGTCATTCGGCGACACTCTTCTAAACAGTGCTCCCATGGTGTCATCACTCGATTATCCAAGATCAACTGACCGCACCGCACGACTCACACGAACAACGTAACTTCTTCGCCGACTTCACCATACCGTCCTACCCTCCGTCGTCTCTCGTTTGGATCCTTCCCGGTTTCGCGAACACCCCAAGTGATTGTTCGGCTCGTAGCACGTAGCGCAGCGACAGCTAGGGGAAAGGGATTCGTCTTGCCGGTTCGTCTGCGGAATCGGTCGGTGCCACTTTGATTTCTTGAATTCTCCCGATCTGCGTGGCTGTTAGGCTGTCGCGACCGCGACGGCGTTCTCGGTGGAGAGGGTGGGGGTTCGCCCCGGGCGCCTTTTGATGCTTGTCTTTTATTTTTTTTCGTTGCGCGCACCCGTTGGGGGTAGCAGTCAGCGCAGTGGCTTGATGCTGTAGTCAGGATGAGGCGGTGCGCGGCTGTTTTAGCGCTCGTTTGTGACAGACAGAAGTGCTCTGTTACGAATATTACGCTTCCCGACACTGTAGAACGCATGGGAATACGTGGTACTTCACAGTAGCGTCTTATACACGTTCGAGTTGCACAGCGGCACACAACAGGTTCGCGTCATCACACCGCTAAAAAAACCGTCTGCCACACACGCGCACACCAAAAAACCGTACTCATGCGCAGGAAACACGAGGCAAGCTGATCACACGCGCGGTCACACACAAGGAAGACACGAGAAAGCACACGGACACGCACGCATAAGTTCCGAGGCGACCACATAGTAACACGAACCAGCGTCTGCCTTGCAGACCGTGCTTGTGGCGCCCTCACCCAAAGCAGCTGCCGCTCAGCCGACCCGCGCTCGCCCATTGACGGCGACGCGACGCAGCAGGCCGCACCTGTTCTTTTTTTATGTAGCGGCCGTGGCACGACGGTCACTTCGCTCACTGCAGCGGCCGCTTTTGCGAAAGGAGCGCGCTGCTCGCACAAAAATAAGTTACAACTCCGACAGCTCGCGCTCATCCTGTGTATGTTCGTTCCGCGCGTCATTCCCGCTTGAGCAGCGCGTTGCAAGTTTCGAGCTGCTTGCCGTTCTTCGCGTGACATTACAATGTGTTGCTATAGAATTCATTCCTTCGTCGTTGGGGCGAAAGAATGCCCAACAAACGCTCAACTACGTCTTTCGTGTTATACCGATTCCTGTGACAGCGGGATCAGCCATGTTATTTTTTTTTTAATGTGATCCTAAATCTAAGCACACGGGTGTTCTCGCATTTCGCACCCACCAAAATGTGGCCGCCGTAGCCGGGAATCGTACCCGTGCCCTCTAGCTTAGCAGCCCGACGCCTTACGGCAGGTAAGGAATCAGAAGATATCAGAGAACAAACAGGGATAGCCGACATTCTAGTTGGCATATCAGATGACTCTAGCAACGTTCTTTTTTTTTTTTTTTGAGCGATAGCGCTACTTCTACTGGCACAAACACAGAAAACGCCTGGTCCCTTGAATTTCACCCTCAAGCTCACCTGGGCCCGTATTCTCAAACGATCGCAAAAGGCGATAGTATCGCGTTTGGTGACGTAGAATTTGATGCGTTCAATAAGTAAAAAAAAGACTTGCCTGTGACGTCATTGTTGCAACTGGCCGTTGGTAGTACGAATGTCTCACAACACGGGAGTGAGCGCACTGTACGAGCGCAGAGCAACCCGAGTACGGCGTTTTCGAGCGTGTGCTGCTGCTTCTACGCAGTGGCCAGGCTTGGCCGGCTTGGCTGTGGCTACTTGAAGTGTAAGACGTGTTGAAAGTGCTTTCAACGTTTTTTTGTTCGATTATTTAATGCACAGTATAATATTTAAAGAATGCAACTTTGCGTGAAACGTATTTTCGTTGACAGTTTAACACGGCGTACTCGGAGAGTTCAGCTGTAGCGTGCCGCCGCAGCGACATCGTCTCAAGATCTCAACATGTTGCCGGCTCGCGATAAGCCACGCGAGCAACGCACGGTTCATGCTCCTGGGACGTTCAAACCACGAAAAAACACGCGCTGGCAAAGAACGAGTGCTGATAACACCCCAAGGTAATGCTCGATGAAAGCTTCAGCGTAAAAAAATGCTGCGTATATCCACCGAGGATTGAATACTAGAAGCTACCGGCTACGTCACTGAAATGCTAGACTTCACCACGAACCGACGGTTAACGGTGCCTTCGCTTATTGCAAATATGTCGAGAGCACCGTCGAGCACCATGACGCAAAATTGACGTCCGCGGAATTACCAGATGGCGCCCTAACTTTTCCGGTTTGCTCAATAGCCAATCAGCGCGCACCAAAGGCGATACTTTTGCGATTGTCGCCTTTTGGGAATACGGGCCCTGAGGTCATGCCAGCGTGTCGGAGTTGCGTTAGCGCCGCAGAAAAAAGACCGCGAGATGGCGCAGTGTTCGCCGATGACTTCGCGCCGACGTTTCCCCAAAGTATCAGAGCGTTCATCACGTCGGCCAAAGAGTTTCGGCGATGCGTTAGTGCAAAGCCTCCGGTTAGTGCGGCGCGTTCACGAAAACAAACCGTAGCTCAAGCGTGGCCCCCGCGATTATCTCCGGCAACGCGCCATTGCTACGGCTATCCAATTCGACGTGTTTCCAAGATGAGAAGAGTAATTTTGTCAACGCCTTAACATGCCGCGGGCTGGCGACCTTAGGCAACGTCCAATCAGTGACGCTTTCTGGCTGTCACATCGCTATCTCTGATTACGCCTCCCCCGTGCGAATCGAACGCCATGAGTAGCGGCGCGATGCCTGAGCTAATTCTTCTTTTGCGCCGCCACCGCCAGAGGCGCTGGCTGCATCCAAGTTCATTGCGTGTTCAGAGCAGCGTATGCGTGTTGTCTAGCGATGCAACTGTGTACATGCGGCAGTTGCCGCTGCAAAGGCGCCTGCCTGGCAGCCAGGGCTTAAAGTCTCCGGCCCTCATAAGGCGGCAATATATATATATATATATATATATATATATATATATATATATATATATATATATATATATATATATATATATATATATATATATATATATATATATAAGTGTAGATATAGTTCAATGGGCCAGTTCTTCTTGGGTAATAGGTATAATACAACGGAGGCGTTGTCAACAGTGATATAAATATTTAATTCCCAACAGTTTCGGGAGGGGTCCTCCCTTCTTCGGGGGATGAGTTTTAACTCATCCCCCGAAGAAGGGAGGACCCCTCCCGAAACTGTTGGGAATTAAATATTTATATCACTGTTGACAACGCCTCCGTTGTATTATACCTATTACCTATATATATATATATATATATATATATATATATATATATATATATATATATATATATATATATATATATATATATATATATCGAAGTAAAGGTTACCCAACAGCGATCTTTTCGCCGCAAAACCGATGCGCACGTCGTGGGTTGTGGAACGCGGTGTGAGCTGGCATACTGAAGAATAAACGCAGGATTTCTAGCCATATCGGTCAAGATCTACTTTCGCGGTCGTATTATCCAATTTTGGGCAAAAATGTGATCGTATTAAACGCATGCAAATGCATTATTTCCAAGGGATGTCGGCCGGGAATAAAAATAAAAACGTATTAGGCTGAGAAACGTATTATGCAGAATCGTATCAACGAGATTTGACTGTATATGTATATTGTAGCGAAGAGGAATGCCCAGCGCTGCAGCCACATCGCCAGCTCTGCTCGAGGCACGAGCTGGAGCTGCCCAGCCTATGGTCTTGCTGAAACGCTGCCTGCCCTGCTCGGACGCTCCCAGCCCAGTGTTTTTATTATAATATATATATATATATATATATATATATATATATATATATATATATATATATATATATATATATATATATATATATATATATATATATATATATATATATATATAATATGTGTATATGTATATATGCTATAGATTAAGCGTTAAGAGAGGTGTTTGCGATGATCACAATGCAGAGAAGCCAACTGTCTCTAGAACTGAACAAATGCTAATTAATGCTATACAAATACATATATTATTCCGAATGTATTTCGGTCATTTATTCAACGTGTCAATTCAATCAAGCAATAAATGAAATTATTATATGTGAGCTCAAAGTAACATTACTTGACTCACGGGATTCAGAACCTCAGGCACGACAATGCTACATTTTATTTTCATGACCACTTGCCTATTAAAGTATGCAAAATACACGCATCTTTGCAGTTACTTCAGACGTGTCATGCACAACTAAAAGAATGAAAATTGAGTGGCAAACTAAACATATCAAGGTGAGCAATTACTGATTCACGAGCAGGTAGCTTCAAGGACCCCTGACAGCAAAATTTTTGTTGGTGACTTTTTTACTGTAATTTGTAGCTTTGGGTCTGGTAATCCCTAAGTTAAATCGTAAATGCTCTAGCGTATCGTATAACTAATTCTAGCGTAGTTAATTGTGACGATTTTAGCGTCACTTCAAAACGCCCGCCTAAAAACCACAAGAAACTAGCGACCCATGCGGGGAGCGTCAAAGACCACGTGCACTCAAGCTGTGGTGACGTAGAAAGCGCGGTTTTCAAATCGGGGCCCCGCGCGCGGTAGAGATTGAAAGTATGTGGGTGCCTCGGTATCGGTTAAACCTGTTAAGCGCGTGACCCCTCACGAAAACTACCTCGAGAGCAGCCCGACAACAAAGCGAGAGGGGTGCGGAACAATAGGCCTCGCCGGGTGCCAGTCGTCGCATGTGCGCCCCGCAAACGCACGCCGCACGCTTCGACACAGCAAAGAGAGTGAAAGCATGGCTGGCAGTCGGCTCCAAACACACTCAGAGATCGTCGACGTCATTGTTACTAGCGTATCGTCGCTCAGGGTGATTTTTGTGCAATGTATCACACCGAACACGTAGAACTAGTGTCGATGTTGCAGGGCAGCCGATTTTTTGTTTTTTCTCCTACGCTGTTCGACATCGAATTAAAATAACTTCCACGCGACGGATGCCGTTCAAATTTGGCCAAGAAGACCTATGCATACCAAGCGATCGAATGATGGGCACATCTCGATCTCGAAATTTGATGTCAGTGCTCCTTTCATACTCAAGTGCCTCGTGGAACAGTATGCTGTGACAATTACGTTCTGTCGAACAGGGTGGTGACCCGTGGTGGTGGTGGTAAACTTTATTCACTCGGTTGTCAGGAGAGAGTTGGGGACGGCTTTAAGGGCCGGCCCCTTACAAAATCTAGGAGAAGTCTCTAGTCCGGGACCCCTGTGGCTTCTGCTGCAGCACGCGCTCGGGCCACTAGGGCACGCTGGTCCTCTAGGGTCGAGCAACCGAGCAGGGCAGCCTCCCAGCTCTCTCGAGTACGGGAGGAAGGGGAGGGAAGTGGCGGGACCACCGGGTTTGACGGGCATGCCCACACCATGTTGAAAGGATCCGTGAACGGATGGTCACAGTGCGGGCACTCCCCAGAGAATGCCGGATTGAAATGTTTGAGTATCGCCGGGCATAATACTGTACTGGTGTAGAGACGGAGGAGCCAGCGCTCGTCCTTATAGGGCAGGCCCGATGCCGGGGGTGGGAAGCGGAGATTGATCGATTTGTGCATAGCGGTGATTTCTCTGAAAGAGGTAGCCGGATTGGGTTCTGGAACATCAGGCGATCGAGGGCGAGGCAGGTTCCAGGATGCGTTGCCTGTGCTGTTCAGTGTCTCAGTGAATTGCATCCAGCAGTACGACGATACCTGTTTTCTTCTGTTTTTCTGACACCCCGTGAACCAAACATTCGCGATTAAATCATTATTCGGAAAATTGCACAG
>NW_023614988.1:0-25715 GCF_013339695.2 Rhipicephalus sanguineus
CGTCCGTCTAAACAGAATCTGCGCAGCTAAACCGCATCATGCGACCTTGCGAGGCATTTATGCACCCGATCGAGATACGAGGAAACTCTTGCGAAGGCCATGGCTCCTGACGCTGGCTATCGCTGTTTTGATTGGAATCAGCTGGTCAAATCGGTACTGGAGCTCGCGAAAAGATCAGACGAACTTCTCAACAGCTCACCTCCGCCGGCGCCCGTGACGACCGACTTTGCCATCAAACTTGAGCGCCATGACGACGTAGAGCGAGGTGCACAAGGGAAGGACAGGTCTCGGTCGACTGCCGAAAGAGAACCTGTCTCACTCCGGCAAGGTACGCGGCCTCGGCTGCTTCCTCGGTGCAAGCAGACGCAAGTAAAAACAAGGCTGGTGCTTGAATGGCTGGTGCACGAGTACCTAGACACCCTAGAAGTACCTAGTCGACTCCCTAGATCACAAGGGCACGTGACACACGGCCATGACGTAATGTTTGGCGCGTCGTTTAAAGTTAGGTTTTGAACTGAGTTTCAACACAGGTCGACGGAGCAGCATTAACTTACGTAAAATTTAAGATCATTACAATTTCCGTGCGACGTTGCGCACGTACTGCCGTGGGTATGCATATTGGTTCTGGCGCTGCAAAAGTATTTCAGGGAATCATTCTCCTAAAAAAAAATCCGGCAGATCCCACGCACTGTGGGAATCGATGTAATGCGAAGCAGCCAGCAAAGAGCTGCATACATCGCTTTCTTGATTTTTTGAGCCAAATGAAAACATTCATGCCCTGGCATCTAATTCACCACATATCGCATGTTTGCCATGCACGATTGGTATATTACCATGCCAATGAAAACGTATATTCTGGTATATGCACTGTATGACCGGTCATTTATGTTCATCACGCACTCCTGTCATGCCATACCAATTTCGGTATATATCCAGTTATCTAAACGGCCGCAGGCGCACCATAACAGTGTCATGTAAATCATACCGTACATGACATGCATAACATAATTCGCATGTTAGGACCTTCATTTATGTTCGTCATACAGTCACATCGTACAATTCCAATTTTGGTGTAATTATCACCTAGCGAAACGGCTGCGAGTGCGTCATGAGCGTGGCATGTACTCATGACATACATGACATGCATGTCATGGCTTCATGTTCCCAACTGTTATTCATGTTCTTCATACAGTCACATCGCGCAATACCAATTTTGGTGTATAATAATAATAATAATATCTGGGGTTTAACGTCCCAAAACCACCATATGATTATGAGAGACGCCGTAGAATTTTGGTGTATATCAACCTAGCGAAACGGCCGCGAGTGCGTCATGAGCGTGGCATGTAAATCATGTCGTGCATGACGCGTGTCATGATTTTATGTTACCACCTCTAATTTACGTTCGTCATACAGTCCCGTCGCGCCATACCAATTTTGGTGTATATCAAGCCCGCGAAACGGCCGCGAGTGCACCATGAGCGTGGCATGTAAATCATGACATACATGACATGCATGTCATGGTTTTCATGTTGCCACCTCTAATTTACGTTCGTCATACAGTCGCGTCGCGCCCATACCAATTTTGGTGTATATCAACCTAGAGAAACGGCCGCGAGTGCGTCATGAGCGTGGCATGTAAATCATGACGTGCATGACACGCGCGCCATGATTTCATGTTACCCCGTTTCAGTTATGTCTCGTCATGTCGAAATGTCTCGTATACCAGTTTTCGTATATATCCATTCATTTAAACGGCCGCGAGCGCCCCGAGATCATGTCATATAAATCATGCCGCACATGACATGCGTGTCATGATTTGCACGTTAGGACCTGTCATTATGTTCGTCATGAACTCTTGTCAGGCCGTATTAATTTTGGTATATATGAAATTAACGGAACGGCCGCAAGAGCCCAAAGGCCGTGGAATGTAAATCATGCTGTTCATGACATGCGTGTCATGATTTTCATGATATGACCTGTCATTTATGTTCGTGAGAAGGCCATGTTATGACAAACCAACTTTGGTACACATCCGATTAACAGAACGGCCAGGGAGCCCAAAGGTCGTGGAATGTAAATCGTGCTGTTCATGACATGCGTGTCATGATTTTCATGATATGACCTGTCATTTATGTTGTAATAAGGCCACGTTATGACCACACCAATTTTGGTATACAATCAGATTAACGAAACGACCAGGAGAGCCACAAAGTCGTAGGCGGCTAGATAGATAGATAGATAGATAGATAGATAGATAGATAGATAGATAGATAGATAGATAGATAGATGATAGATAGATAGATAGATAGATAGATAGATAGATAGATAGATAGATAGATACGCTCAAAGTCGCAGAAGTTCGCTAAGAAATGCTTCGCATTTAAAAAAAAAGGAAGAGAAAAAATTCGGCAGATCCCACGTACCGCGGGAGTCGATGCTATGCGAAGCGCGCGGCGGAATGGTGACTGTGGCGTAATTTTTTTACTGGCGAAACGATACACAATGACGCTAAAAATTTGCTCCTTGTAGTTTCAACGCTGTCTCGGCGTTCGATGTCAGTTCGTATACAACGGAGCCAACGAGCGCGCTTCGTCAAGCTTCCAACAGCCGCAAACTCCTCTTTACTGCACGATAATATGTAAGTCACTTTATGTCAAGCTCTTCGACTTCAATATGCTTATAAATTCAGGGGCAGCACCAACAGGAAGCATGGAGGAGGGGGGGGGGGCATGACATGACTTGACAAGAACTTTTTTTTTCAGTCCTGAGGAACTCGGATCTAGAGAGCCGGAGGCCCCCCAAGATCAATTTAGGGGCTGCCGCACCCCCCTCCCTGAAGAGCAGAGGGGGGAGCGGCAGCCCCCCGTAATGCTTGCATGCAGCCCCTTTGTGCCCCCAAGAGCGAACATTCAAAACGCAATGCAGAAGCACCCCCTCCTCCCCCGTGAAAAAATCCTGGCGCTGCCCCTGCTTATTATTATGTTATAGCTTCTTAGATGTTTGAAGAATGTAATGAGAGTTCACCGTAGATTGCAGTACACTGCTGTCGCCACGGCCGCCAGTGATAGGGCTCGTTCGCTGCACCATTCGCTTTACTGGGCAACACCTGGCAGCAGTGTACTGTACATGTGCTCAGGATGCTCCGCCCTTGAAGGATGTTCGGCCTATGAAACATGCTGGTCCGCGCGCAGTGGTTTTAAACTATACTGGTAGTATCAAAATGGTGACTTAGGCTGGTTTTTAAACGATGATTTGATCCGCCGTGGTAGCCCAGTAAGGTAGGGTGTCGCACTGCGAAGCGCGAGGACGCGGGTTTGATTACCGGCCGCAGTGACCACATTCAGATAGAGAGTGCTCAGATTTAAGTGCACGTTATACAACCCCAGTTGGCCTGAGATAAACCGGCATCCCCCACAGCGTCATGCCTCGTAATCATATCAGTGAAAGAAAGGGGAATTGAAGGGCTCGTCTTTTTTTTTTATTAGACATAACGTTATAATAATGACAACCAACGGACAATCAAGCCGAGGAAAGCACTATGGCCTTATTAAATGCGAAGCATTTCTTAGCGAACTTCTGCGACTTTGAGCGTATCTATCTATCTATCTATCTATCTATCTATCTATCTATCTATCTATCTATCTATCTATCTATCTATCTATCTATCTATCTATCTATCTATCTATCTATCTATCTAGCCGCCTACGACTTTGTGCTCTCCTGGCCGTTTCGTTAATCGGATGTATACCAAAACTGGTGTGTCATAACATGGCCTTATCACGAACATAAATGACAGGTCATATCATAAAATCATGACACGCATGTCATGAACAGCATGATTTACATTCCACGGCCTTTGGGCTCTTGCGGCCGTTCCGTTAATTTCATATATACCAAAATTAATACGGCCTGACAAGAGTTCATGACGAACATAATGACAGGTCCTAACGTGCAAATCATGACACGCATGTCATGTGTGGCATGATTTATATGACATGATCTCGGGGCGCTCGCGGCCGTTTAAATGAATGGATATACAGTAAACTCTCACTTGTACGAACGTCGGTTTAACGAATATTTCAGAATAACGAACTTTTAGAAAATCACCGGCGATTTTCTTATGCATTCTATGCAAAAATCTTTCAGTTAAACGAATTTCAGAATAGTGAATTTTTCAGTTGAACGAACTTGATCCGTGGACCCAGGCTCATTTTATAAATCAATTCAACGAAGTTTTGTGCACTGCAGCACTGGCATAGCCGATGCGAGCCGCCACTAATTCGCCCATCCATCGGCGGCGGCGCGACATCGCTTGTGCATGCAGCGCCGCCGAGGCAAAGCGGCCGTGCGGGTGACGAAAACGAGCCACGTAACTCTAGCTTGTAACTAAAAATCCTGTAACTCTAGCCGAGGCGGTAGAGTATGTTAGAAAGTTGCGAGACTTCGTGTCTCAGCAACAAGCTGTGCCAGAGGCAGTGCACAGAAACGTAGACTCTCTGGAAAGCTTTGTCTCTTCTTGCGCTTTAAGGGCACCAGTCCAAATGAAAATTACAGATTTCTTTTCAAAATAAATTGCAGTTCACACTTTTGACTCTAATGTCTGCTGTGCCCAATGCTGTTCCACATTCTAGTGAATATTCAGTTTAGTGAACTTTCAGTTAAGTGAACTATTTCCTTGGGTCCCTTGAAGTTCACTCAATTGAGAGTTCACTGTATACGAAAACTGGTATGACGAGACATTTCGACATGACGAACATAACTGAAACGTGGTAACATGAAAATCATGGCGCGCGTGTCATGCACGTCATGATTTACATGCCACGCTCATGACGCACTCGCGGCCGTTTCTCTAGGTTGATATACACCAAAATTGGTATGGCGCGACGCGACTGTATGACGAACGTAAATTAGAGGTGGCAACATGAAAACCATGACATGCATGTCATGTATGTCATGATTTACATGCCACGCTCATGGTGCACTCGCGGCCGTTTCGCGGGCTTGATATACACCAAAATTGGTATGGCGCGACGGGACTGTATGACGAACGTAAATTAGAGGTGGTAACATGAAAATCATGACATGCAAGTCATGTTCGACCTGACTTACATGCCACGCTCATGATGCGCTAGCGGCAGTTTCAGTAGATTGATATACACCAAAATTGGTATTGCGCGATGTGACTGTATGAAGAACATGAATGACAGTTGGTAAGATGAAAACCATGACATGCATGTCATGTATGTCATGATTTATTTGCCACGCTCATGATGCATTCGCGGCCGCTTCGCTAGCTCGATGTACACCAAAATTGTTATTGCGCGAAGCGACTGTACGACGACGGTAAATGAGACATGGTAACATGAAAATCATGACATGCATGACATGCACGACATGATTTACATGTCATGCTCATGACGCACTCGTGCCGTTTCGCTTGCATGACACACCAAAAATTGGTATTGCGCGACGCGACTGCATGACGAACGTAAATGAGAGGTGATAACATGGAAATCATTACATGCAGGTTATGCATGTCATGATTCACATGCCGCGCTCATTGTGCTTCCCGGCCGTTTCGCTAGCTTGGTATACACCAAAATTGGTATTGCGCGACGCCACTGTATGACGAACGTAAATGAAAGGTGGTAACATGATAATCATGACATGCATGAAATGTACGTCATGATTTACATGCCATGCTCATGGCGCACTCGTGGCCGTTTCGCTAGATTGATATGCACCAAAATTGGTATTGTGCGATGTGACTGTATGAAGAACATGAATAACAGGTGGTAACATGAAAACTATGACATCCATGCCATGTATGTCATGACTTACATGCCACGCTCATGGTGCATTCGCGGCCGTTTCGATAGCTTGATATACACCAAAACTGGTATTGCGCGATGTGACTGTATGATGAACATTAGTGACAGGTGGTAACATGAAAAACCATAATATTCATGTCATGTATGGCATGATTTACATGCTCTACTCATGGTGCACTCGCGGCCACTTTGCTCCTTTGATATACACCAAAATTGGTATTGCGCGATGTGACTGTATGACGAACATAAATGAGAGGTATATGCGATTCATGTTATGCATGTCATGTACGGTATGATTTACATGCCACTGTCATGATGCGCTTCCGGCCGTTTTGTTAACGTGATATATACCAAAATTGGTATGGCATGACACGAGTGCGTGATGAACATAAACGACAGGTCATGCATTTACATACCAGAATATGCGTTTCATTGGCATGGTGTACACTATATTGTGCATGCATGCGTGCATGGCAAACATGCGATATATGACTAGATGCCATGGCATGAATGATTTCATTTGGCTCAAAGACTAACAAGGCGATGTATGCAGCTCTTTGCTGGCTGCTTCGCATTACATCGATTCCCACAGTGCGTGGGATCTGCGAATTTTTTTGTAGTAATTACCATATAAATGCGAAGAAATTAAAGTGGACCAAATGTCAACTTGCCGCCGGCAGTGACCAAGCCCACAACCTTCGAATAACGCGTCCGATGTTCTACACCAGGGGTCTCAAACACACGGCCCTCGAGCCTCTTGCTTGCGGCCCACGGCCCGCACATGACTCGTCTTCGCCGCACATTAAAAAAAAAATTTCTTCATAAGTATCCTCGTGAGCTACACAGGCATGACTGATCTAAGGCATTGTTTTCGCGGGGCACCCCGTGTGGTCACCATGTGTGGGCATAAGCGTGACACAAGAACTGTATTTCAGAATCGGCGTACAGATTTTAGTCGTATTGGACATCGGTATCAAAATGTTGTCGAAATCCTGGCACCAAATCTCCTTCAGAAAATGGCTCGTATATGAGATACATGGGAAAGGTTTTCTTTCAAATAACAACGTTTGCTGGCAATTTGTACGATCCCTAACTATGCTCCTACCTTCTTCTCTGCCCCGGCCCTTGCGGGACCAAACATGTGTGATTGCGGCCCGCTGGCTGAGGTTAAAGACCCTCCATCGCGTCTGCTGCCGCTTTTTTGCTAGCTAGCCGGCGGAAAACGCTTGGAGGGGCTTTAGCTGAGGTGAGCTTGTGACCCCTGATCACACAGATATACCCGATTAAGTGTACGGGAGGACGACCGCCGCCGTGTAGCATAATTACTAAAAATAATGTCCCCTATACTTTCATTGGCTTGATTGTCTGTTGGTTGTTATGAATGTTGTGTCTATCATAATCATTTCGTGGTTTTGGCACGTAACACCTCAGAAGTTATTATTGGTGTTGTTGCATGTTGATGGTTGAAAATCTAAAGGGGTAACAGTGAGCATGAGACGAGGGGAACGAGGCCGGAAGTGTTTTCCCCTTTGATTTTAAACCGTAAACACATGATTAATTCAGTTGCCAGGTGGGCGCATTGTCTTAGGGCGCTGTTTGCTACGCAGCAGGACAATGGAATATTAAAAAAATCTAAACACGCACGAACGTCTTTTTTCACCGATTTCAAATGTTAACGGCCAATAAGACGGCGACCTAGCACAGCTGTGCAAATACAAACACATTTGCTGAATTCCTAGTTTCTCCTTACAGCTAGCTCCCCGCATAACGGTGGAAGGGCAACGGCATCAGCGACACTTCCGTGTCCGTCCACCATTTTGTGCGAAAGGATCTGGCGTGCTTTGTGAAATAAGCCCACACGCGACAACGTACGACGTTACGGGTTCCACAAGACCGCAAGTGCACATACAGATCATTTAGTGCATGTTAAAGTGATTCCGCAGTGGAGCTGATTAGAAAAGAACAACGCACACCTGATATAGGAAACCAGGTAGCCGCAACACTTCTTTTCAGTACGCTCTATGGCTTTTTAATTAAACGATTCTTCGTTGAAGTAAGTAATGTGAAATTTTGTTCATTGATAATTTAGTACAAGTTGCTTCCAAATGTTCAACGTCACGGTGGCCGATACACCGTGTTCTATATTCACCTAGCCTGTAGCTTAAGCGTTTTAAATACATTGCGCAACTTATGTAAGGGGCTCTGTAGTTTTTGTTTTAGTTTTTTGCATGCGATGTAACTGATGCTTTGTTATATAATAATCCCTTCCGCTAGTGCGAAAGGTAAATGTACTATGTACGACGTATACATATAGCTTATATGTGACTAAAACTAACGGTAACATATTTTAGAAATACGGTTAAATATTTTTTACGAAGTCTTAAATATTGGCAGACATTCGAAATTGCAGTGCTTTTTGGACTTACGCAGTGGCAGCTTGTGTTGCGGGGCCGTGCTTCTTCTAGCGATGTGCCAGATTTGTTCTTCCCAGCTCTTCTGCAGGGCAGTCTCCTACCCAAAGGTAAGCGGTGCATGCCGGGTATTTATGACTCATCACGTTCAACAGCTTTTTTATTGTTGTTGGTTCGTTGCTGCATATATATATATATATATATATATATATATATATATATATAGCATACCGTACAGCCAGGCACTCCGTTTCAAAAGGTTGTGCTCCGAACAATCAGATTTCCAAGATAATTGTAGGAAACTCAGTGATGCGCTAATAATACAAAAGTACCCGCCTCAGGTAATTAACGATGCCATTAAACGGGCTAGTGCAGTAGAGAGGAGCGAGCTTCTATACTCCAACAATCGTGCTCCACAGCGACAATGTACAAACCTAATATTAACGCATTCTGCATCAGTACCAAACGTTAACCACATCCTACGAAAGCACCATAACATCCTCATGCAGAGCGACCGTCTCAAAAACATATTTTCTGAATCGCCACGGGTAGTGTACCGTCGCTCGAGAAACTTGCACAATATGCTGACTTCATCTGTGTTAACCCCTGCTGTCCATTCAGGTTGCCACCCATGTGGCAAACCACGTTGCAAGCTGTGCGCGCACAAGATCACCTCCATTTCAGCCCACAGTTCGGCCTCAAATTTTTCAATTAAAATTAAAGGTGATTACGACTGCGATACAAGTAACTGTGTGTACCTCCGTCAGTGCTCCGTCTGCAAGCTTCAGTACATAGGCCATACATCGACACCATTCAGATTGCGGTTCAATAATCACAAGGCACATGTCACAACTTTTTCTAACCTGCCTTTATCTAAGCACCTGAATACAACAGGGCACTCACTCGATCACCTGACGGCTACCATATTGGAATCTGGTTTTAAATCTCACCACGAACGGGAAGTGCGCGAATCATTTCTCATCTACAAGTTTAAAGCATTATCATGCGGCATTAACGAAAGCGCAGGAAAGCTTACGTTCCTGCACACGTAACAGTTAAGCTACGGGATCACTCTGTCACGGACAATGCTAAATTCCATGTCACGTATCTACCACTTTCACCAGTTATCACCCTGTTACCCATGTTTTTGTTGTATTCCATTTTCATGAGTGCCATCTATCACAGTTTCACTTAGGTGTCTCATTATCAGCATTGCCAGACTTTTTCCCACATGCTTTTTTTAGATTGCTGTTCTCGTTGCTTTACACCGGTTTCTTGTTAGTTCCTTTAGCGCATTGTTGTTTGCTGTTTACACATGTTTCTTGTTAGTTCATCGAGTCCTTTTCACGCATTGTTCTTAAATGTCACCCATGTTATCACGTTTTTTTTTTTTCGTGACAGTGATGAAAAAATTCCCTTTGATACTGCGCCCACTTCGCCGTATATAATTTTTGTCATGTATGCATGTTAATATTACACCGCACTTTTACCTATGCTGATTTATCTGATGTATGTGCGATATTAGATACTGCTTAGACACGTGTTTGGGGGCCCCCTGTGTATATATAAGCGACACATTTAACGTATGCATTGTATTCCCTGACGAAGGCCGGACCCCGGCCGAAACGTTGGAACAATAAAAGTTTTCGTACGTTCGTTCGCTCAAGCCAATTTTTATTAATTACTGGATCCACTGAAACCACTTGCCTGATATATATATATATATATATATATATATATATATATATATATATATATATATATATATATATATATATATATATATATATATAGGAAGCTAGTACATATTGTTCCCAGTAAACTGGAGTAGCCAGCACTATTTTTTTCGTTAATGAGGTTTAATTAATTAGTAATCATTGTACTGATAACTGACTCTGTAAGGCCAAAGCGACTTCATCTTGTGATGCGCTGCCAAGTATGACACGGACCGAAAAAACGAGAGACAACACAGGGTAAGTTGTCTCTCATTGGCACCCTGTGCTGTTTCGCGTTTTTTCGGTCCGTCTCACACCTCGCAGCGAATCGCAACATGGAGACGTACCAAATAGCCCCTGTTGCAGCCTTATTAGCCAAAGCGGCGCGTCTCTTCGGGGCGGGGGGAATGGCAGATAGGGCGATCCAAATTTCTTCCCTTTCTACTGGCTACCTCACAGTGACCTCTTTTGAGGGCGCAGCTTTCTGAAGCGCGCTAGAGCTGTGCACGGGCCGTATTTCCGAGCCCGAGCCCGCTGACTTTGTCGAAGGCCCGCCCGAGCCCGACGGCAAAGGCCTGCGAGCCCGCCCGGCCCGGCCCGACGTACGAAAACACAATCCCGGGCCCGGCTCGGCCCGGCATTTTGAAGGTTCGTTGCGAAAACAAAACATCGTTTTCCGGTAATTTGGCATTTTTTTAGCATATCAATTATGATCAAACGCAAACGACGAACATTCTCTGTTACACAGATTACAAATTGTCGTGTAAAAACAGCAAGCAGTGCAACGATTCCGGCTTCAACGAAGTCCGGTGCTTTTGCCCATGCAAGCGTCAGCTTGCAGGAAGGCGATCTACGTCGGGTCGCTCGTCGCTGTCGCGTGCATTTTCACTCATATGGGATTTGGCCTTAAATATAACGCGAACAGTCGCGTGGCACCGTCACTAGCTCTGCTGGTGTTACTTCTCTGTTTGTCGGAGTGCAACAGAGGCAGTGCTTTGCCTGCTCCCCTTTTGTTTGAAGTAGCGAATGGAAAGGAAAAGCGGTAAAGGGTGGTCGCGGAAAAGGCGCTGTATGCGTGCTGGAAAACAATTCTCGCTTATTCTCTATATTTCGGGCTTGAGTCGGGCTTTGCGCCGGGCCCGAGCCCGGCCCGATAAAACTCCAAGTAGCCCGAACCCGGCCCGGGCCCGAGGTGAAAATACGTCGGCCCGCCCGAGCCCGGCCCGCGGGCCGGGTCGGGCTCGGGCTTTCGAGCTATCCGGAGCCCGTGCACACCTCTAATGCGCGCAACAGTCTAGTCCCGTGTCCCTTTTCAGATTGCGCGGGCTTTCTTTATAAACCAGAAAAAATGAGCGTGCAATTAGTACGTTGTTGAAAATAGCGCAGTTAGATGTCATTTGAACATGCCTACATGTGCCTGATTGACATGTTGATAATTAGGTGAGTGTTTAATTTGTCGAGTTACAAATATAATTATTACTAATCAAGCGTGACAGCTGGGACGCACTGCAGCTACCTCTACTCGGTTATACTAGAGTTACTGTATATGCTACCTTTAGGTAGCAGAGTTGCGCATCTGTTTTCCAACGCCGCTAGCAACCATGCATTGCGGAGAAGCTGACGCTCGGGCCAATATTTGTATTTCTCGACGCCGCCGCTGCAGCTCACTCAATTAACACTAGTTATCGACAGCCAATGTTTATCGCCGCCCTTCGACACGCCAGACATGTTTATCGGCGACGCGGTAGGCATGTCGCCTGCAAAAATGGAGTGCGACTTCACCGCATAGCTGTGGTTGCTAGCCGGACCTATGCGCTAGTCTGCTACCTAAAGGTAGCATATACAGTGACTCTAGGTTATACTATAGTGACTGCACGTCAGCAGCACTATTCGTGCTGTATGTTTTTACCTGTCTATATTTGCTTGCAGGGTCTGAAATGTTTCATGGTGCAACTTGTAATGGCAGTAACCAGGCTCCTCTTCGTCAGCGCAACCAAGTTCACCAGAGCTGATCTCAGCCCCTTTGCAAGGTGACGCTCCTAGTAATCGGGCTGCACGAACTGTAAATACAAGCAGCCCTCTGAGTGTGCAGTCAGGCACAAGGGTTTTCAGATCACGGGATAAGCGAAAAATCACATTCTCTGTGCGTCAACATGTGATACACGCAGCTGGGAAATACTATATATTGGCACAAGGACTGGTTGGTGTCAACTGGTTGAGAATTACCGTGCATATGCGAGCAACATTATGTGTGACGAAATACGATTCTTCTGTACGCAAATAGTTATCAGCAAGCTGTTGCCCCCGACAGCGCATATATTTTTATGCAGATAGTACATGTCAAACTACAGCGTGGTAATCAATGACAAAAAGAAGCGGAACGATCAAACAAGTTTCTAGGTGTCATGATCGACACACTAATCACTCCCGTCGTGCGTCATCCACTTTCATCACATGCCTGTAGAATTTTCCGACACGTCCTCTGCCAGTCTCAAGTCTACTATATTGCCGTTTGCACCGCACCTGTTATAATTATCTAGAAGGTCAGTGGTTATATGTCCTCTTCACATTGCCTCACGACGTGCCCAACTTCAATTTAAGCTCTTAACTGTTCTTAGAGCCACCTACGTTCGCATTCGCTTTCTAATCCTTGCAACTACACTTCTGTTTTTAAAGGCGGTGACTGCTAAGCACCAACCAGTTCTCCTGCCAATCTAGTGAATTGAGTTTAGTCTCTTGGAGGTTAGGAGAGAAGACAGTTCTTTGCAAACGGCATACAGTTGTTTCTGTTGTAAAATTTTCTAGCCAGCTACCAAAATCGCGGCGAAAGGAAAAGATAGAGAAGGAAGGCCGTAAGAGGTACGCATTACTCCTCAACACACTGCATGTTGGCGCCGTGCTCCCAATTAGGGTTGCAGAAGTTGCGCCTTTTCCTTTCCTCAACCTCTCCTCAACACACTGCATGTAAGTACACTTTTAGGATTTGCCAGTGGACGTCCGTAATCGCTTGTTGCAAGTCATGTACAGGAATGGACGAAAAAAGGGAAAGCTGTGAAATGCAGCTTTTTTCCCTTCGCACCAAACCACGTATACAGTGTATTTTCATGTACTTGTCACGTGGTTGAATAAACTCAAACTCAAATTTTTCGAGAGGCTCATTTCCTTGTTAGACACAACCAAAGGAATCTAACAGACAAATAAGGCCAAGGAAAGCATAGGGTACATTAACAGTTGTTGCCTTTAACTGTAGCGTAGTAATCATGACGCAAATTGAAAAGAAGTGGACGAAAAAACACTGTTTCCGTCGGTGGGATCCGAATCCACAACATATGGGTATACTCATACGCATAAATTACGCGAGTTGTAGAGTGAAGCAAAATCGTCGAACATGGGAATGTTGCTGGATCGACGTTCCCTGTTCCTGTTTAATGATTTATCATCATTTGGAAGCCTTCATTTAACGAGAACTTGTGTGTCGTATAACTTGTTACGAGTGATAGATGGAACATGTATATAATTAACGCGAATACGCCAGTCGATGTGTCGGCCTGAAACCGTGAATATGTTGTACGGGTGAAGCAGCCGTCGTTCAATGCGAGCCTGCCATCTTGCTCCGCACCGAGACACACTGTATGCTTCCTGAAGACGCACAAGTGCGCAAGCTCCTCGGTGCAGAACCTGCTTATGCGCTACGGTGAGCGGCACCAGCTGACGTTCGCGCTACCACGGAGGGGCGGCTACTTGGGGCACTTGGCCCTTCTCAACCGGACAGTGGCGGTGGGTACTCCGCCATTCGACATGCTGGTGCACCACACGCGCTTCCAGGAGGACGAGGCGCGGGCCCTACTGAAGTCGGACCCCGTCTTCGTGACCATCGTGCGAGAACCTGCAGCGCTCTTCGAGTCACTGTACTCCTACTACGACCTTGAGGTAGGCGCAGTACGCTAGTTGTGGTCACATGCGTGCAGCATCTTACTCGTGGGCAGACTTACCCGCGAGGAATAAGTCGATAACGAATGAGGCAAACTAACGCGAATTGTGCTTTGGTTGGCGCGCACCGCGTGTGCCTTCTGTGTGCCAGGCATGACTGGCAGATGATAAGCAAATACGGTGCGATAGCACCAGCCAGCGCAAGATTCTAGCGCTGGCTACGGTGACGCCGGCTGAAAGCACAGAGTCGACTCGCGACAGTCAAGGCATGTCGGAGTTCCACTGGGCCGAAAGCCACGCTTTCCGCTGTTCTCGTTTCTTGCCGTTGCCATAGTACACTTGGGAGACGGCTGATATCGATTTGCCGGTATCGCTTTTGGACCTACACCGTCTTCCGCGTTTGCCAGTCGTATCAGAAGTTGACCGGGAAGTGCTGTCCGTGTCATGGCACTTAAATCGGGGCTTCCACTAAAACCGAGACGATCACCTTGCGCAGGAAGGTCAACGAGAATAACGTACAAATTTGGGTATGCGTAATGAACTGCAGCACGCGGATAACGTATGGCATTCCACTGAGTTGCGACCTATAAACGTAGGATATACAAGCTATACTGCATCATTAAGGGCGCCTCGCAACGATGAAAACGGAACGCCAGCAGGTCTTACCAATGCACCTTAAATAATAAGCTTACGTGAACGCCTTATTGCTTATATCGCAGTCGTAAGTGCGCAGAAACGAACATTTATGAACGTTATGCCATTTCTGACGGATAATACTTGCACTGCATTGGCAGAGAGAAAAGTTGAACTTTTTCATTTTTTTTTTTTGCAAAAACAGAAGCGACTTAAGGTCATCTGGAGGATCTGCGGAATGCCACAGAAAACTCGTCATTAGCCCAGCAGTTGAGAATTATTCTACCTGGCCCAAAACGAACTCATCATGGCTTGAACCAGATGAGCTACGACCTGGGCTTTGACCTCGAGCAGGCGCACAACGAGAGCGCCGTGCGAGACTTCGTCGCACGGTTGGACGCCGTCTTCGACTTGGTTATGGTGGCCGAGCGCATGAACGAGTCCTTGGTTCTGCTGCGTCACTTGCTTTGTTGGGAGCTGGATGACGTCATCGTGTTTAAGCTTAATGCGCGACAGGTCAGTGGCGTGCTTTTCGACTGTGGAGGAGGTATTTTGCAAGATGAGACTTTCGGCGCGCGGTGTCATTATTTTTGCTGTGAAACACAGCTGGAAGCCCGCACTCAAGAAAAAAAAAGTATGTTCTACTCTTTTCGGTGAGTGCTGAACTGCCACGCGTGTGACTCTCTGTAAAGACACTCGCTAGCTAACTCTCTTTTGTGTCCCACGACTACCCGACGAGAGTATAATGATCACGACGGAGACTCCACATGTGTTTTTAAAGAGTGTCATATAGTTTGCAAGTCAGCTAGACTCACAAAAAATGTCAAAGAGCTCTTTTTTTTTCTTAGCCTGTGATTGAACAACACTTCTTGCGCAAAATTTCTTAGACAACGGACGAAACAAACACGGACGGGCACAAACTTCCAACTGAATTTATTATTCAGTTGGAAGTCACAGTGAAAAGCATATTTATTCTAATTTTATTTATTATTCAATATTTACAATATTTATTCTGAGCTTACGGCCGGGGACCGGCTTTTATCAAAGATCTTTGATAAAGGCCGGTCCCCGGCGGAAGCTCAGAATAAATCTTATGTTTTTCACTGTGACCTTCTCTTATATATTTTAACTGATAGCCAGGAATATTCTTCTGATATATATATATATATATATATATATATATATATATATATATATATATATATATATATATATATAATATATATATATATATACATATATACCGGACACCTTTAAATAGTCTGTTCTTATGTGTATTTTGTTGCCACGTTCTCCTTTTTTCTTTTTCTTTTTTCCCGAGTTTTCAGCATTTAATGTATATCTTTCCCACATGTGACCTTTGCTTTTTTATTTTTTTACGTTTTATTAGTTTTATTCTTATTTTCGACCTCTTTTATATTTTAACCGTTTTGTTTAATTTATTAATTTCATTTTCTAAATGGGAGAGTCTCACCCGCACTAGACGTTTCAACCGCAGGTGCCTCGGAGAGCCACACTAATAGGGCAAAGGTTCCTGCACTGACACAGACACGAGGGTTAAACTGTAGTTCTCAAATGGCCTCGTGCGCATGCACAATCTTTGCGCCCCCCCCCCCCCCCCACACACACGCAACGGGTAGGCGACAAAAGAACACCGACCCCCTTTTTTCTTTTTTTCCTCCTTGTAAGTAACCGCAGAAGGCGCGGGATCGGGGCTTGCTCTGCCACGGATGCACCCCTCGCAGCAAGTAATTGCCTGCTGCCCAGGCAAGGGAACAATGACCCCCCACGACCTTCAAAGGCGCGACGCGGAAGCCGCGCTGTGATAGTCTTTCTTGGGGAACTTAAACGCAGAAATTTTGATCTGTTTGTCTGTCTTTCTGTTTGTCTGTCTGTCACCCGACTGAGCCACCCGGCCAAAGTTGAACCACTTGCTTACCGCCCACCCATCTTGAACTGGTACTGCTGTTCATACTTGTGAACGTTGTCGATCAAAAAGTAAATATTACGCACATCTGAGGCGCAACATCACTAGGTAGGTATTAGGTGGTGTGTTCCTTTAATAGAAAATACATAGATACGTAATTCTAAAGGCCATAGTTTCTTAAGCTGCGTTGAAAATGCCATGCCATGCGCGCCGACGAACGCCCTCTGCCACAGAGGAAGGAAACCCTCTGCACAAGCTCATGTTTCCCGACGTATTGCCAGATGGCCAGATGGCGTCCATATCTCACGCAGCGCCTCCTCTATCGTCTTTAGACGGCATTTGCAGCGGTGCACGCAGATACGCGGCCAATTTCTGTTTCATTTCCGCCATTATTTATTTATTTATTTATTTATTTATTTATTTATTTATTTATTTATTTATCTATTTATTTATTTATTTATTCATTTTCGCCCGTATCTACGGCAGCTGCTCCACTCCGCCGAAACGGCGCTTGTTTGCCCATTCTGTTTTTGGCTTGCTCTAGCGAATGAGCCAAGAAAGACTGAGAGGGAGAGAGAGATAATATTCTTTAATGAAATTCCCGGAGAGGTTAGCCTGGTTTGTCACCTGGCTTGCCGCTCCAGGTGTCGGGTGATGACTATAGTATGCACAATGACCACATATACGCCATATACGCACAAATAGTACGTACAGTCACAAACGCACATATATGCACTAAAAAGAGTCATTCACAAGCTTTGGTTAAGCTGAGTGTTCCTCAAGAACGCCAACAGCGGTTTTGTGTTGAGCATCGCACAACTGCTGTCTTGCCACGGGCCGAGAAGGTGCCGCAGCTCCAAGCTCGAGCCGCGTTGCAAATGAATTGCTGCCTTCAGAATCTGTCGTTCGGCGTCGTAACGGAACAGTCGCAGAGTACGTGCTTTAAGTCTTCCCGAGTGTTACATGTGGTGCACGTGGGTGAGTCCGACTGCCTGATCTTGTGCTTGAAGTATTTCGTGTAGACAACGTCGAGTCTCAGCCGGTGAATGCAAGTTTCATCTTGCCGGGTTAGTCCCTGTGGCATATAAAAGCTACACGTCGGGTCTATTCTGTGCAGTGGCCCGTACTGGTTATTTGCATCGCACCGTATTGTTCTCCGCAGATTCCGCGCGAACGCAGATACCAAAATCGCTGAGCCTTTTCTAGAAAAAGGTATTTAGATTTTCTCAGATGCCGTGTCATGCGCAGCTCTGCCAGCGGAGTTAGCACGAACATTCCCTTCTATGCCGCAGTGAGCGGGCAGCCACTGCAGCACTACATCGTGGTGTAGTTCATAAGCATTATTGCCTAGGCGCCTGATGTCCAGGACTACTTGATCTTGCGTACGTGGTGATATTAGGGACTGCAGTGCGGCTCGTGAGTCGGAGAGTATCACCCAAGAGTCGGATCTCTGATCTTTGATATATGCAAGCGCCCTCCGCAGTGCAGCCAGCTCAGTGGCAGCGGCGGAAGTACGGTGACTGAGAGTGGCTGTGATGGTGATATTCAACGACGGTATCCACACAGCTACAGTAGATGATCCATCTGTGACAAACCCATCTGTATAAACGTGACGGCGGGTTCTATAGTTGGTGTTAAAGGGGTCATGAAGCACCCCTTGGGCTTGTTGAAAAAACACATCCTGCGGAAAGCTGACACGGCTATGAAGTGCTCTGCCAAATATTACAGTCGTGCGCGCCGCGTAAAGGCCACAAGCGGAGCGCGAAGTTGCCGTTTCCTCAGGCGCCCTCTTTTCAAACAGAGGCCGGTTCTCACTCTCGTCGGTGGGCGGGGCGTCTACCCGTTGACGTCGCGGATCTGCCTGTTTACGTCGCAAGAGACATAGCATGCTTATTGGCCGATAGCCGACGTAAATCGAGAGCGGCGTTCGGATCAGATGCGCTTCTTGCCACGGGGTGCCACCACTTGCCGGCGCCGCACTCCTCAGTATACGGTAGCCGCACTCGCGCACGCGAATTACAGCGGGAGAGCGATCGCGTTTCATGACGCGCGCTGACGTAACTTCTTTCCCCCGTGCCATCCCTCCCTGTGTAGCTTCCAGTGCGCTCGTCGGCACGAGAAAAGAGAGAAAGCGCTGAAAGCTGAGCCGAACCCCCGTAACTCCGCTCATTCTTGGCGGATTCGAGAAATTTTTGCGACAATCGATTCGGGAGGCAGTAAACTCCGATATTGAGGTCATTAGATCATTACTTGGAAAAGTCGTTCATGACCACTTTAATGTGTTCGAGAGTGAGGTATGTCAATGCTCGCCCAGGTGTGTTTCCCTTGCTCTTGAACCCGGACAATGTCGTGACTATCGCCCAGGAAGGAAGCTGCCATAAGGGACCCGTCAATATCGACGGCTTTTCATACGTCAGGGGGAGTAACATTCGCACCTCAGAAGTGCTGACTGAAGCAAGTGGATGATCTTGTACCATGGCCACAAAACGCAGACAGACTCGAAGGAACTCTTGCTTCATTAGCAGGGCAAAAGGACTGTTTGACACACTCTGCGTCACCACTGTCAACCTGACTGATTTATTACTTTCTTCCTTTCCTTCCTTCAGCTAAGACTGACCACGACGATTTGTGATGTTCGCATAGCGCCGTATTTGCTCATAAGTCCTGACGAAGACCGGTCCACCGGTCCACCAGTCGTTGTCAGGGTTAGCGGTTATCTTAAAAAAATAAGATAACCGCTTAGTTGTGTCTCTTCTCTTCCCAAGTTCGTTTGCCTCATTGGAAAAGCTTCTTCAGTATATATATATATATATATATATATATATATATATATATATATATATATATATATATATATATATATATTATATATATATAGAGAAGAGACACAACTAAGCGGTTGTCTTAATTTTATTTGCCAACGGTTTCGACCGGAGGACCGGTCTTCGTCAGGGCTTATGAGCAAATACAGCGCTATACGAACATCCAAAATCGTCGTGGGCACTCTTAGTTGAAGGAAGGAAAGAGAGGAAATAATAAAACAGTCAAGTTGTCAGCGGTGACGTATAGTGTGTCAAACAGTTCCTCTCGGCTCATTCGCTAGAGCAAGCAAAGAAGAGAATGGGGAAACGGGAAACAAGCGCCGTTTCGGCGGAGTAGAGCAGATGCCGTAGAATGGGAGGAGGAAGAAGAAAAAAAAAAAAAAAAAAAAAAAAAAAAATGAGATGGCAGAAGCGCAACAAAACGCAGCGCGCGGCTTCCGCGGCGCGCCTTTGAAGGTCGTCGGGAGCATTGTTGCTTTGCTTGCGTGGCAGCAATTACTTGCTGCGAGGGGTGCATCCGTGGCAGAGTAAGCCCGATCCCGCGCCTTTTGCGGTCACTTAAAGAGGGAGGGAAAAAAAAAAAAAAAAAAAAAAAAAAAAAGGGTGGGGGGTCGGTGTTCTTTTGACGCTTACCCGTTGCGTGTGTGTGGGGGCACAGATTGTGCATGCGCACGAGGCCCCTTGTGAACTACACGTTATTCCTCGTGTCTGTGTCGAAGTGGCGGCGTGAGTACAAGAATCCTGCCCTGTTAGCGCGGCTCTCCGAGGCGCCTGTGGTTGAAAAATGTAGTGCGGGTCAGCCTATCCCATTTAAAAAATGAATTAATAAGTTATAAATAATAAGTTAACTTATTAATTCATTTTTTAAATGGGATAGGCTGACCCGCACTACATTTTTCAACCACAGGCGCCTCGGAGAGCCGCGCTAACAGGGCAGGATTCTTGTACTCACGCCGCCACTTCGACACAGACACGAGGAATAACGTGTAGTTCACAAGGGGCCTCGTGCGCATGCACAATCTGTGCCCCCACACACACGCACGGGTAAGCGTCAAAAGAACACCGACCCCCCACCCTTTTTTTTTTTTTTTTTTCTTTTTTTTTCCCTCCCTCTTAAGTGACCGCAAAGGCGCGGGATCGGGCTTACTCTGCCACGGATGCACCCTCGCAGCAAGTAATTGCTGCCACGCAAGCAAAGCAACAATGCTCCCGACGACCTTCAAAGGCGCGCCGCGGAAGCCGCGCGCTGCGTTTTGTTGCGCTTCTGCCATCTCATTTTTTTTTTTTTTTTTTTTTTTTTTTTTTTTTTTTTTTTTTTTCTTCTTCCTCCTCCCATTCTACGGCATCTGCTCTACTCCGCCGAAACGGCGCTTGTTTCCCGTTTCCCCATTCTCTTCTTTGCTTGCTCTAGCGAATGAGCCGAGAGGAACTGTTTGACACACTATACGTCACCGCTGACAACTTGACTGTTTTATTATTTCCTCTCTTTCCTCCTTCAACTAAGAGTGCCCACGACGATTTTGGATGTTCGTATAGCCGCTGTATTTGCTCATAAGCCCTGACGAAGACCGGTCCTCCCGGTCGAAACCGTTGGCAAATAAAATTAAGACAACCGCTTAGTTGTGTCTCTTCTCTTCCCAAGTACGTTTGGCCCATTGGAAAAGCTTCTTCAATTATATATATATATATATATATATATATATATATCAGTGCTGGGCAGTATCGAAGATACATGTATCTTAGATACTATCTTAGATACTCTTTGGGTATCTTGTATCTGTATCGCGATACGTCTCACAAAACAAATATCTGTATCTGTATTTCCGATACATACGATAATGTATCGTGTATCTTAAGATACAAGATACTTCTATCGCAACACATCCGTGCAAAACAATAATCGCTGGCCAAACTCCGCTCCTCAAGCTGGTACTGGCGCCACTAGACCATCTGAATAAAACTAAAGGCAGTGATGAAATTTTATCTTTCCGCCAGTGCCCTCCAGTGAGGGCAGAAGGTGACGTCTGCGCGTCCATATTGGTGGAGCAGAGTCACGTGGCAGCGCTTCCGCAGTCTCGACAGAAACAAGCGCGCGGACGTCTACGCCCAGCCTACGTACCTTTTGTTTTCTTGATTTCTTTTCCTTTTAGTTGCGCCAATGCCGTGACACTTGCTCTTAACCACTGTCCTGCGCCCCGTACTCCAATGCGTGCGTTGTCTATCGCGAAAATTCTGATGTTGCTATAGTATCGTTATTGAGGATCTTCTTGCGTCTTGCTTTGTAACTAAATCTGATGCGTGAAAGAATGGGGTTGGTTTGCGTCTCGTGGCTTTTACATATCAGCGATTTGAAGGATCTCGTGGATGTACATTTGGCTTACATGCAATGAATTAACTTATATGTAAATAAGATTCTAAAAACTTTAGCCCTACTAGTACTGATGCTAGATATAATAGAGCAAGCGTTTACATAAAAGACGATATCTTGGCCTGCCGTAATTTTTCTTCCTGCTATCTTTATTTAAAGAATTTATGAAATCATAATTTGAATGTTAGCACAAGTGCTTTCTTAACAGTCCTTTTGCATCCCATACATTACCTAGGTGTCTGTACTGTTTTTTTTTTTACGGTCTGGTCACTCCAGTGTCTTCTGTAACGGGCTAGCAAAATAAGATCTCTGCTTATTCTTTTGACTGTCTACTACTGTTTGCACATTTGCACGTTGCTAAGGCAATTTTGAAAACAGATATATAATTATGTGGGCGCGCCTTGAGTATACAGTACAAAGCATTCTGCATACCGCTTAGTAAAACAGCGAAATTGAGTTTGCGTTATAACAAAGCAAATTATTAGGATCCATCTTAAAGAATTTAGGAAGGGGGTTCCACAAACGTTGTTATACCAAATGCTCTTTTTTTCTGATGAGCGTCCTAACGAGCCGTTTCAGGCAATTTTCCACAGGCACTAAATTTTCTATTGTCTCACCTTAACAGGTGAGTTGACGATACCTCATGCTTAATTATCATAGCTATTAAGGGAGCCGTCTGTATTGTGTTTCTGTACTCATTCAATGTGAACGTTTGATACGGAACGGCCTCTCTGTTTTACTTATATTTGTTTTCCTGTTTTAGGCCTTCTTAGATTTGTTTTACTATTAATAATGGCCACGTATTCAGAACTACAAGTGGCAATAGCGCGAATAGCGGCGGTATCCCGCGACGCTTTGTGCAACTATACAATACGTCTGAGTCGTTTCTGGGTTGCACATATTCTCTCGTTGCATAAAAATTGTTAAAAGATTGCACTTTAGTGAGTATATCATCAAAGAATCCTTTACACCAGCAGATAAGTAAAAATATGAAAATTCATTGTGGTTTTACGTCCTCTACGTATACACCAGGGGTCTCAAACTCACCTCATAGCCAGCGGGCCGCAGTCACTAAATGCAGTCCCGCAAGAGTCAGGGCAGTAAAGTGAATAAGGTTGAAGGGGGTTGGGAGAAGAGGCTTGAACAAGATGACAGCTAAAGTTGCCATTTGAAAGGAAGCCTTTCGCACATCTCATATATAAGTCATTTCTGAAAGGAATTTGCGAATTTGGAGTAGGGATTCGAGAAACATCGATACCGTTCTACTCAATGACTGAAATCTGGACGGGGATCCTGAAATATCGAGTTTTTGGTTATAATAATATCTGAGGTCTAACATCCCAAAACCACGGTAGGATTACGAGGGACGCTGTAGTGGAGTGCTCCGGAAATTTCGACCATCTGGTGTTCTTTAACGTGCACTGACATCGCACAGTACACAAGCCCAGTCTAGCATTTTGCCTTCATCGAAATGCGACTGCCGCGGCCGGGATCGAAGCGGGTTCTTGTTCCACGGTTGAGTTTCAACACATGGTGACCACATGTCCTCACGAAAGGAATGCTTAAGACCTGTCCTGTCAGTGTAGCTATGTATGTACATACTTATTAAGAAAATAAGAACAAATGGGACGAAGACGGTCATATGTGTGGGCCGGGCCGCGTGCTTGAGACCCCTGGTACACACCATGCGTCAAAAAAAAAAAAAAAGAAGTCGCTACCGGCGTTCCTGCTGTACACCTGTCCAGTGATTCGGTATTGCGCAAACGGTCTTCTACGGACAAGGTAAAAGTCCACACCGGTATTTGCGCCGTCGTGAGAAGGCTTCTTATTGAAGTTCTTGTAATTAAATGGCAACCCGTTAGCTGATCGGCAAGCTGAGCAGCGACTCCCATCAATTGCAAAAACTAGAAGCAAGAAACGCTGTCAGCGAAGTGTATAAAGAGCTGTCCTGTTAAGAAGCTCAAACAAACTCCAATAAAGTGTTTCGGAAGGAAACTAATGTACCTTGAGCAAGGGCAAAATTTTGAGATACTAACAGACATTTTCATCCGTTTTCTTTTTCTTTTTAATTTTTAAAAATTTTTTTCCCCCGAGCTATTGAGGAACGGATCGTGATACCATTTCATCACCTGGACTCACCTGGATAAATTCAGAATCACATTCTATTTCCTAAAACATTTTCATTTTAGAGCTGTTTGTTTGTTTGCCTTCCTTCGTTTCAGATTTTCAATTGTGCCTTGTACGTGTATTTCTTATGTTGTACCTTGTCCCTCCTGCTTGGGCCACTTTGCCTACAGTATGATCTAAATAAATAAATGAGACAAACATTAGTCACAGTTAAGAAATTTTCAAGCAGACATTTTAGTGCATAGGCGTTAGCTGCTACATTAAATGGGTTTATAAAAACAAATTTGCGAATGTATCGAAGTATCTTAAGATACATTTGCCAAGCATCGTATCGGATACAATTATTGCAGCAGTATCTTGTATCTGTATCTCAAATACTTCTTGCCTGAGTATCTTGTATCGTATCGCGATATAATTTCAATGTATCTTTGCCCAGCCCTGATATATATATATATGGACAACGTTCGAGGATATTTAACTTTCAAATAATGCCCATCGACTTGATGTAACAAATCGTCGTGCATTACCAGACTAGTCTAATATTACGTTTGCCGGTATTACGACGCATAGTGGTGCGAAGACTGAGGAATCAGAAGAGCTGGTGGCCTTCCCTAGCATGTCTGCAACCTCCAACTCACCACCCTCCTCCACTGGCTTCCGCTAACCTATGCTATACCCTCCCTCCTAATTTCCCTCTTCCTCACCCTCACATCATTGCTACTCACCCTGACTTCCCTTTCCCACTCCTTGCTATACTATACTACACATGGCTATGCTATGCTTTACCCTTCCCCTCCTTTCCCTCCCCTCTTCTTCCTTCTCATCATCAGTTCCCGTTCCCGCCCCCTTGTTATACCATATTACACAAGGCTATGCTACGCTTTACCCTCTCCACTCCTCCTTTCTCGCCTCCCCATCCTCACTCCCTTTCCACCCTTGATATACTACACTATATATGACTATGCTGTACCCTCTCCCCTCCTGTTCTCCTCCTCCTCCTCACTTCTCTTTCCCACCCTTTGATAGAATATACTATACCTGGCTATGCTATGCTGTTCCTCCTTTCTCCCCTTCTCACCCTCACTTCCCTCCCCCTCCCCCTTGCTATAGTATGTCATACATGGCTATTCCATGGGTGTATGCCATGGGTGTATAATAGGGTGTATGCCATACGCCCTATTCCCCTCCTCCTTTCTCTCTTCCTCACGCTCGCATTATTCCTTCTCACTTGCATTTCTCTTCCAACCCTTTGCTATACTATACTATAATAAATGACTACGCTATGCTTTACCCTCTACCTTCCTCCTCACCTTCACATCACTCCTCTTAATATCGCTCTCCCCCACTTCGCCAGTTTTGTGCGGTCGACAAACGGCGCTACTCAGAGCTTAAACAGCTCCATCGTTAAAGGGACTGACAGCCAATTTTTAGGGCACTTATTTTCTTTAGCGCAACGGAAAGCTAACTGGTCAGAGTGTCTAGCCACGGAATGGTAATGTGGAAAACGCCGAGAAACATTTTTAACCAGAATTTTTATATCTGCACGCATCTGCAACAGAGCGAGCGCGGAGCGTCGGCGTCGCGACGCGAGAGAGAGAGGGGGGGGGCGGACTAGAGCACGCACCTGCAACGCAGCGAGCGACTCTGCGCCATCTAGGGATCTTTCTGAGAACTAGAGGTGGCTACGACAGCGCCATCTAGTGAACACTCCAAGAACTAGAGGTGGCTACCTACTACTACTACTACTACTACTACTACTATTACTACTACTACTACTACTACATACTACAGAGGAGGGACAGACCCACACCCTAAGGAGCTTCGCCCCTAAAAATAAGTGGACATGAAGCGCAATGACCCTAACGACATTTAAAGACGCTACAGTCCAGTTAGCCTGTTTGAAGATCTTCTCGTTACTCCACCAAAACGTTGAGCTCACGGCTGGATT
>NW_023614989.1:0-40001 GCF_013339695.2 Rhipicephalus sanguineus
TTGACATGTTGTACAAACGACATATCAGTGAGCACGAGGTTAATGTTACGAATAATAAGAAACAAAAATATGCTTACGACATGTTGAGTGAAATATATACTATGCAACAAAAGACTACAAATTTCAAAGAAGAGAAAACAAGAACACCGGGGGAAATGCAGAATAAAAGCAATACATTACGAAAGTACGGTGCTGTTGACATATTCTGCATTTCCTGTTGCTTCCCTCTCGTGGTACCCATGAAAGGGGGATGAACTATAGCAAGTGTTCCCTTTTCAGGAGTGCAGAAGGAGGGGCATTGATTATATCGTAGCACCATACGAAGCAGATGCACAACTCGCTTACCTGGCAAAATGCAAGCTGGCTGATGTCGTCATCACCGAAGATTCTGACCTCATCCTCTTTGGATGTGAAAAGGCAAGGAGTACTGCAGTTTCTGTCCTGTGAAAAGCGTTGTTTCCCAGCCGTGGTTCTTGCCCACTACAGGGATTTTGACAAGAAGCTATTCCCCGTTACATGGTCTCCCCAATATGTCATTTCAGCAAAGCTCTTTTTTATCTGGCATCTTTTGTTTAGGGAATAATTCTTTTTGATTAAAGTGTCTTTGTATTTATTTCATCATTTTGATAGTCAGCCTACCTCTCCATTTCGTCTTCCTTTTCCCAAGTTTTGTTTGATTTCTTTTACATTTCTTCCTTCATTATTATTTTATATTTTAACTTTTTTCTTCTGTGTTGGCGCATACTAATAACATCTAGGCTTCACATCTACTAAGGTAACAGTCTGAGATTATTAACGTAGCATGACGCAGGCTAAAAATGCACAAAAGACGAGGACAATGATGAGGCTTGACACACACCAGCGTTCGTGTGTGTCACTGTCCCCATCGTCAACTCATTTACCCTGCGTCATGCCACACCTACATAAACAGCACCATCTAAAAACGGAAGTACACTTCAGACACTTATTGCTTTGAGGAGCTAAATGGTAAGCAGTAATCATATGACAGCTTAAATAATGATTGAAATATGGGAGCCTGGTGATGATGGAGTCATTGGTTCACCATAAACTGGCTTGTAGCATTGGTTGAGTTTGAAAGAAAAGAAGCTCTGGAATGCATGCAAAAATGAAAATGAAGCAACTGGGTGCTTCTCGCAAAGGCCTGCCATTGATCCCTGGCTCTCCGGGAAGGTGGGAAGTAAACAGTCTTTTCAATGCAACATCAAGGGTGCTTGGTCACCATATTGTCAAAAAACAGGTGCAGCCGTAACGCCGTGCATTAAAAGTTTACATGAAAAACCCGACTAAGTAAAGGTATGGGGCAGAATCCTCACCTCTCTTTAGAAGATTAGAGGTAAGGGGGAAGGGGGGGGGGGACTACGACCCCCTTACTCCCCCATGTGCATGCCTATCTAACTATATAATCAAATGACTGCTTTCCTTGGATGTCAAGTTATGTTGCACATGATATCTGCTACTACTGCATGTGACTGAGGAGACCAGAACATTTGCTTTTGTTTCCTTGAACTGTTATATCTTCCATTAATGACAAGCGTAATGTAAATTTGTATGTTTTATTTCATCTAGGTTCTATTCAAGATGGATCGAGCAGGATTTGGCCACTTGTACGAGAAGTCGAGACTAGGTGAATGTTTTGGACAGCTGGCGGACCGCTTTACCCACGACAAGTTCCGGCAGATGTGCATACTTTCTGGTTGCGACTATCTTCCTTCCCTGCCAGGCATCGGCTTAGGAAAAGCCAGCAAGTTTTTCAAGCTCATCACTAATCCCAATATCCGAGCTGTAAGTGCTACTCTGAGAACATGGGTCATTGCACTTTTATTCACGTCTGACAGAGTATGGTGCATTTGAGAAGCTTCTTCCATTTAATGCTAGATGAGCTAGTAAAAGTTAACATCTAAATACTGTGTAGTTCAAAGTCTCTCGAGCTTTTAGCTGTGCGCTATTCGAGAGTACAATTCTTCGGTCAAATTGGATTTAAAAGCCAACAGCAATATCACAACGACCATGCATGCAGGCCTGGTCATTGTCCGCATTTCTTATTAGCAGTCTTTAACTGACATACAGGCAGATCATGCACAATTCTGGCTCTGCTCTTTTCCAAATGCACCTGAGCACATTTCGATGCTTCTGCTTTCCTGATGTTTTCAATTCTCAGAAGTTGCAAACAAGGAAGTGGCCTTTAAAAAGTACTCCCCACATTTAGTACACTTAGCATCTCATTTTAAATGTAGCAGATCTTATAAAATTTAGCAAGACAAATTATCCGTCACCATGCATTGAAATAGGTGCTCCTGTTTTAAAGCTTCATCTCAACAGATGACTGTATTCAAGCACCTGAGCACGATATGTCCTCATGCTATTTTCATAGTGAAGCAAATGGCTTGTTTTTACCCAGACGTTGCCCAAGTTGCCATCATACCTTAAAATGCCGGCCCTTTGCGTCAATGAGCAGTATGTTGAAGACTTCCTCAAAGCTGAGAACACGTTCCGCCATCAACTTGTGTTCTGTCCCATCCGGAATGAACTGGTGCCGCTGAATCCCTACGACCCCAGTGTTGACCCCACAGACATGACTTACGCCGGACAGTATCCTTTTTGAAATGCTGTGTCAAGTTTGTTCTTGGCTTTCACATAATGCATAGCCTCTTTGAATTAGAATAACTGAAATATTGTGACTACAAAGCTGTTTCCCTAAGAAGGAAATGGTTTCTTCTAGACATTAATCCAGAGAATGCTATGATCACGTCATCAGGGTTGACGTGTTGCACTGATAAGCTTGTCTCCTTTATCTCTGCAGCTTGCATTATACGCACAGCTAAAAACAATTTTGCTTTGCAAGGTACTTTTTCATGCTTGTGATTATTGAAACAATACATCTTCAGAAAAATATGCCATTGAAGGAGCACTGACATAAAAATTTTGCATTGTGTTTTTTCTGTTGTAATAGGCAGCTAATCCCCCACTTGTCATGGCTGGAAAGCTCGTTTGCTCGAGTGCGCGATGGTTCATTATTTGGAGACGGTTTTTAGCGCTCAGTCGCAGTTTTGGTTTCAGAGAGCGCCGAGTGAGGCGGGACCCAGGGTGGCTTTCATGTAAACATAGCTGGCTACGTGAGCATACAAAACCGCGTGCACATGAGCATCGCGTTGACAACTCTTTTCAGCAATGGCTTCCTGGACCCTCTGAGGCGTTGTAAATATGCGTGACGCCCCAGAAATGCACTGGCGAGGCAAGGACAGCCTTTGTACTCCTGTGCAAGTATGATAAGTGCGGCAAGTTGGGCAGGTTGGTAAAGTTGCATTACTTCAACTGGGTAGCGCAAAAACACGGAACAAAAGATAGAGATGTAGACAGCATGTGCTGTCTACATCTCTATCTTTTGTTCCGTGTTTTTGTGCTACCCAGTCGAAGTAATGCAACTGTGCAAGTATGCCCCCTCTTTCTGTTGAAAAGGTCTGCTAGGAGAGAGCGCTCGCAAGGATTGTGCAAGCCAACACGAACTCGTGACGCAGGGGGCGGTTGGTTGTTTACGCGAAAACCAAAGGCGCGTTTCACGTGCGGTGGCACGACACGCTATTTAAAATTGATTTTAAATATGTTCTAGGCTATATTATTTGTTGATATTTCGTAGATGCTGCGTGTGTGTCCACACAAATCTATCCCACAAGTTATCTTGCCTTCAAAATTTTGTGTCAGTACTCCTTTAATACTTTGGGAAAAGTTAACCGATGTGTAAAGTGGAGGAAGACATTTTTGTTGCTACCCTTGTGAAGTTTAAAGTAATGTCAAAAGCCCGCGTCGGAAAGGGCATCACAAAAGCAATGACAGAATGGGACCTTTAAGATCCCACGTAAGAATCGCATGACGCATTATATTTTTTTGTTTGCTCTTTTGTCATTGTTTTACTTGCTTTGTTACATATGTATTCTCCATGTACCTGCATACCTAACACTAAACTTCGTGACTGCAAGGAACGCTAGCTTGCATTCCACCCAACTTTTTTTTTCTGTTTTACTTGTTGCTGCTGACTTCAACAGGTTCTAAACAGCTGCTGTAGAGGATTATACATGTCAAGCGTTCCACCTGCGCTTAGTACAAAGGTGCACATAGCAAATGGATTAGTAGTAAACGTTACTGGCTTATGAGACTGCAAGACAGTTCGAAGCTGTGTGTAAAATGCATTGCTTGGAATTACTCTTAGAATCAATAGCCTCATCTTTCCTGTTTGCTTGAGCAGTGGCACTGCTTGCAACTTCTGAACGATTCTCTCAGCTTCTCATTGAAGAGTACCTTTATTTAAGCATTTATAACCTCTGAAGATAACCTTATTTCCACAGGTAAAATATTTCAAATGCTGGCTTCACACGCGACTTCTTGGGTAGGGTCTCTGAATTGACCTGCGGCAGAGATGGCTTTCAAATATAATGCTTGACTTCTGCAAAAGACAGCTTCCAAGGGAGCAGGCTTTTGACATAGCAGTAGGGAATATCGATGTCAACACTGGCCAGAAGATTGACAGCTATTACCCAAAGGATGGGAAGGTAAAGAATTTTCTTGTCTGCTTTGCTGTTAATGCTGGTAATGTTAGTGGTAATGTTGCCGAGAATGTTGGTTCACGTAAAGCCTTCACCTACATTATCATCCTACCAGCATTCACTAATAGCCTGTATTATTACTTTATAGACTGCATATCTGCCTCGCTGCATTTATTTTTATTGTTTTGAAATAATTATTTATATAGAAAGACCTCATAGGCCCACGAAGGGCCATAGAGTGAGGAGGGCATATGGTGCAATTCAAAACATAACATAATCAATGCATGCAAGGATTAAAAAATTGACACAAAATGAGGAGAGTTGCATATTATAAAGTCAAACAGATGTTAGAAAAAAAAAAGAAATGAACAGATAAGCATACAAAAGAGCGAGACGTTGCATAGTGTAACAGCAAGAAGCATTGCATAACATTGAAAAGTATCGCCTATGAAGTGTTGTTCTGCTAATGTATTTTACTTAAACTGTATATATTATACAGCCATTTTGCATATTTGCCTAATTGCAGTTGATGCCTTTTAGGTATAGATTATTGTGTAACTAATAAAAAGAAGTCCTGCTGTAGTTTCGAACTGTGGGACGTCTGTATAACCTCTCCTGTATATATGTATCAGTATGGAAATAAACTTGGAACTTGAAAGATTATTGAGTAGCTTTGTATTGGTTTGCTCAGATACTGCAAGAGAGAAGTAGTCAGGATCAGAAGGTTAAGCCAAAGAATGATGTAGAAGCAAAGGACAACACTCCGAGAAGACTTGGTGCATTTGAAATTGCGGAGCGGAGGTTAGCACGGCCTACAACTCCAAGAACACCAGTGAGGCAGCCACAGCGTCCCATGAAGCCTCTCAGTTCGGTGGAAAACATTGGTGAGCAGTTTTTCCATCATCTGAGCTTTTTGATTTTGCTTCCTGTCTAGTGTATCTTACTTAATTTGCTCTGCAAGTGACATTTCTTGTATAATCAGAGCAACCCAAGTAAGAGTTTGTCCCTTGAAGGAATAATACCGCTGTCACACGGGGCAACTTAAGTGCTCTTTAAGGGAGTGCACTTCACCGCTAGTGTCATTCGCACGCTGTCACACGGGAACGCTTAGGGACACTCGCTGAGAAGCGCACTTGCCGGCGAGTGCGTTCGCCAAACTCACTTCACTGCGACGGAGTGTCTAGCCTCGGTAGCAGTGGCTCGAGAATAAATAAGGTATTATCCGGAGCCGAGATCAAAGCATTTTTTAAACTATCGTTTTCGCTGTTAGGAATATTTGGTGCATTAAAACATACTATACCGTAATTTTCTTGCAGTGGCAACACGTTGAATGGTTGCTATGAAGAAGCCACATACTTATTGTACAGAGCTGTACTGGCACAGCATACAGCAACTAGCAGAGTATGTAGAAGTATTAAGGAAAGCCAGAAACATGGCACAAAGGACAATAAAACGAAGCAACAGGCCCTTTATGCTCTGTTTCTAGTCTTCCAAAATGTACCAACTTGCTCAGGTCCCTATGATTCTTTAGGAATATAATAAGCTTGAATATGGCAAAGCATTTGAAGACATTCATGCCAGATAAAGTACAGCATTTTCAAAATCTTGGGTAGTTATTAAGCCATGGCATATCAGACCTCCAGGACTTCCAAAGGTTGCGAGAGCCCTCTTATACAGCTTTGCTATTTTTGGCGCATGAGTGACTTGGATTTGCATACATCTGCAATGATTTTTTTTCTTGTGTGACTATTTCTAATTTACTATGCTAAAGCAGGAAATTTGTTCAGCTGCAGTTCAATAGAACTGGGAGTTGGGCAAGCTATCAATAACACAGGGCAACCCAACTGAGAGTTTCTGTTGCCCTGTGTTATTGGTAATTGACACCTATTGTCTGCTGTGCTGCAATTTGTTTCATGCTGCAGATGCAGAATACGACAAGCAAGAAAGCCCTTGGCAACATCGAGAGGTCAACTCGCTGGGAAGCGGCGCACCACCCGATGGCAGCAGTGCAATGGAAACCTCTCCCGACAGTCAGAACGAATCTGGAAATGTTTTCAAAGTAACACCTAAGCAAGTGGTTCGCAGCAGGTACACGTTCATTTCCATTAATTAATTTCCTCTTATTACTTCTGAGAGCTGTAATCAGTGTGTTTTCTGCATGTGCAAATGGTACAGTGGAACCTCGATTATACGTCCTCGGTTTTGCAACGACCCGCATTTTACAACGAATCGGTTTGGTTCCGGCAAAACCCCCATGAAAATAATGTACTAAAAAACTTCCATTATACGACGCAATATTTCGCCGGTCCCGCATCATATGACAACCTTCCGATACCGTCCGAGAAAGAAATCACCTTTTTTTTTTACTGGAATCTAATGCCCACCAAATATTCGCAGATGCCAAATAAAAGATTCCGTGCCTGTAGATTGACGAATGGAAAAAAAGAGAGCGAGACTGGTACAGTATGTCTTCTTAGAACGGAAAATTTATTCTCCTGGCAGTTCGTTTTTGTCTGTGATCCGGTTTTCCTGGCTTTAAGGTCACTTCTGGATATGCCCCAGTTGTGTGCGTATTTGAGCGCCATTACCTAGACAAGCTTTATCTACACGGAGTAGCGTCAGCTAGTCGGCAAGTTCATCTTTGAAATCCCGATATTTTCTCGTTTTCGGCCTGTAGAACCCTTTCCTGGTCGACATACAGCTGGAGACCTCCTCCCTTTGTTTGCGGTCATCATTCACGGATCTTCAGCGTGCAAGATAACTTATACTTGGCGTGATAGTTCATAATTACAGCGGCACTCCACCAATAGTACTTCGCAAAGGAACAAATACGACACGCGCAGCTCAGTCACACAATAAATCATCCTACACGAACTCGTAACAAAATGTGCTCAGGCACCATTGTGTGATGGTGATGGCACTGTATCTGACTCTTCTGACGGGAGGCTGTTGCCATAAAGGTTTCGGTTTCGTTTTTACACGCTGGTAATTTTCAGATTCGTTTTATCGGAAAGAAGATGGAGTTACGTTCGATTTCTTTGTTTTTAAGTTGAGAATAAACATCTTAACACGAAAGTGTTTTATGCCGAGGTCCACCAAGACTTCAGTGACATATTTCCGTCACAGAAATGACGTCGAAAAAAATTACACGATCAGGTGGCAAAGAAAAAATGCTCCGTCAACGGGCATCGAACCCACGACTGCTCAGTCCGCAACAACAGATGCCGGGCACGCTATCCACTGCGTCATACTCTAGAGGCTTTACAAACGTGCCTTTTATATCTACCACTCTCCCAGTCGGCAGGGTGGTACAGTAGAACCCCGCTTATACGTTTTTGAGGGGACCGTAGGAAATAAACGTAAGAGACGGGAAACGTAAGAGCCGAAAAACAGGAAAAACGGCAAAATATTTAGTGGTACAGAATTTTATTTCGATTCTTACGAGCAGCACGAAAATTGGCGCGCTGAGCCGCGATCTAGTCGATGGATAGAAACGCGGAGCTTAGGACGGCCTCATCCACAGAAATGTAATCAATGTATGTGCTTTTTTTAACACCAACAGCTGTAGACATGAAAGAACTAAGCACACGCAATCACGACCGGTGCGGCGAGTCCGACCGTGAACCGCACGCACGACCATGCGAGCTCCAACCAGCTCGAACTCCTCCCGTTCTCCGACAAATAACGATGATGATGAGTCTACGCCAACGCGATGGCAGAAGTGAATGCCAATCTCGAAGGCCTTGCTTTCGCAAGCAATTACGTCATACACGCCATGTTTGTGCAATACAAATCTCAAAGGCTATGCTTTTGTCAATAGTAAATGCCGATCTCGAAGGTCTTGCTTTCGCGAGCAGTTACGTCATAGACGCCATCTTTGCAATTTGAATCTCGAAGGCCATGCTTTTGTTTGCATCAATTGAAAGATTCTGTTGCTTGCGCCTCTCATGCGGCTAATATTACGGTCAAACGAGGCCAAGCTGCGTGAAAATGCACCATGGCCGCTCTCTTTGGTAGTCACTCGGTCGGCTCCGAGCGCACTTCGCGACGTATCATACGGGAACGGTCCGACAGTTACGACGTAACAGCGGGGTTCCCAATACATTGTATCCTATGGGAGCTATGCCGGGACCGGCGGAAAACGACGTAACAGCCGGGAAAACGCAGCAGTGAGGAATGTAACAGCGGAGTTCTACTGTATTGCCCTCTGGGAGCGGTAAAATAAAGTAATTCATCATTACTGTGGCCTCTGCAATTAACACCTGCAACGCGTTACACGTCCGTCCCATTCGGCATGTTTCTAATAGAAGTTCAATTTTGTCAATGCCTTAACACACCGCGAGGTGGCGATCTTAGCCCAGGCGTCGTAAAAGCGTCGGCTTCGCTCATAGCATCACGCTAATCCAAACCAAAAATAGCTCTGTGACGCGCGCCTGCCTCACCTGGCTGTAACACCGCATTCCCCACTCACGCGCTCGCCCCGAGAAAAATCGCAGCCGTGGGGCGGCGTGACGCGCTTTGCGTTTCCCTCTAGTCCGGCCGTGGTGTTCAATCACATTTTAACATGCCGTGGGATGGCGACCAAGTTCTGCGTCCAATATGCGATGCTCTTCTGGCTATCACACCTCGTTTTCTGATTACGCTTTCACCGTTAACTACTAGAGCTACCACAAGGTTTTGTGTAATCCTTTAACATGGACGTTAGTCGTCGGGATGGAGATGTACCACCAATCATCAAAGTGGGTGCATCCACGTTAAACGGTGCTATAGCTGCCAAACATCAATATACATTGTGCAAACTTTCTTATATCAATGTACAGTCTTCTGTAAGGGCACGCTTTGCTTTCGTGTTATTCCGATTCCTATGACGGAGGGATCAACCATCTTTTTTTCACACCTCCTCCAATTATATGCTTAGCTCTCAATTTAAAAAAATATTTTTATGGGGGGCAAGGCTGAATGTAACTGCCTATATTCCTAGTTTTTAGCTTATACGACACTTGGATTATACGACGGTTTTGCATGGTCCCCTCATAGTCGTATAACCGGGGTTCCACTGTATATGAAATTTTTGTTTTATTTTTAAGTGCAAGAAGCTGCATCTGACTATATTTTGATATTTGAGAACATTACATGGTGCATGCGTCCTTGTTATGTAACGCACTATTTTTTCTGCCTTTCCACCTGACTTATGCATTTATTCTAGAAAATAGAAATTTATGCTGTGGGGGGTTAAGACATCAACTCTTTATAGGGCAAACTGCAGTCCAAGAAGGCAAGCAACATTATGATAACTGTGAATACAGTGATCGGTCATTATATCTCATTGCACAGCATAATTCCGTCCGGCATTTATACATTTTGTACTGTAGAATAAAATAAGAATCTTGTTTTCCTTGACAGGTTTTTCTCATCACCAGCAACTCCTCGTTCACCAAACAAAAAGCTTACGGAATGGCAAATTCAGCTTTCTAAACCCATTTCTGATGGCAGTCAAGTTGTGTCTAGCAGACCCCCCCATAGCAGTGCATCACAGGGCAAATTTCAGTGGGGGTCAAGTCTCGTGCCACAGGGTGCTCCATCCACACCAGTTTCCAAGCAGGCGTCGACACCGTTCAAGCGGCTGCGGCTGAGCATGTCTGCATTGGAAGGCAGTAGAAAAGGTTCGTGTGTCCTTGGCCCAGCAGTGAAAGAACATCGCAAAAGTGTTGGAGAGTTGGAAGCAGATAACAGTGCCAGTCAGTGTAGTAGCTTTAGGCAGCCAGAGGCCTCAAGTTTGCCAGAACATAGCTTCAGTGAGTCACCAACATCTAATGGTAGCTCACCTACAAAAAACATGCATAGCCCACAAGCTGTACAGTGCCACAAGTCACTCTTTGAGGTTCTAGAAGAAAAACACCTGTCTGCACAGACACCAAGTGCTGCTTCACCTCCTGCAAAGTTCAAAAACCCCTTTGCAAAAGCATCGTCATTTCCTCCTACGAATGATCTCATAGTTATGGAATCTGATGAAGAAGACCCTATGCCCCCGGGTTGTCGGAAGATACCAATGCAAAAAGGTTTTTCTTTGGCAAATATGCAAAAGGCCACTTTTGTAATGGCCGATGAGCTGGAAGAAAGTGAAGAGTCTCCAATCCCCAAGTTTAAAGCCAGCTGTGATTCCTCCGAAGCACAAGGAAACTCGTCGCAAGATTTGGATTACCCAAATTCGCTGGAAGATGAGTCGCCGTGGCCTTCAAGACTTGCAATCAAACAGGACCCCGGTGCAGCTGAAGTGAATGAAGACAGCGACGATGATGACCTAATGGTTACAGGAGCCATCATTGTAAAGAAACCCCTTGAGACACCAGAGCATCTCATCGTCAAGCCACGAATTCCATCTAAACCCATAAAGAAAGGTAGGTTTCCCTGTTGTATATGACTATATATATATTTTTATGCTTGTAGTTTTACCCCTTGGCACACATACTCAGCACAAAAATTCACTTCTGAAACTACTATAGTTTTTTCCAACTTGTGTCAATCACATTTAATTGGCTGTGCTGCTTGCCAAGCTGTAGCACTAGTACTATAACACAAAAGGGCCACGTTTTGGTGATGACCATGTAGACAGTTTAGAACGTGATCCAATACTTTTTTTTTTTTTACATTCTGAACATTTTCACAAATATTTGTTTTCACTGCTGTGTTTGTTGCTGCTGTCTCAATGTCTGGCATTTCGGCATTTTGTGGAGTGCAAGGTTGCAGCTTCAATTCCTCGCCACTGCATTTCACGGCGAAAGATGCACTCTCACAGCCATGCTACTGATGGCTGTTAAAGGAAATCCCAGGTGTTCAGAATTAACCCAGAGCCTTCCACGAAGACCTCTGTCAAGTGCATTGTGAAGGCTCAGTATCAGTCTGATAAACCAGTAAGTAATAGAACTTATGAAAGAGGCATAATCTTGGAATTTTAAGGCGCTGTTTGCGGGGTTGAAAGTTCAAAGATAATTTAAGCTTAGTGGCACTAATGCGGTAAGAATACAGGTGTACCTCATCCCATCACAGCTGTCCAAGGGCCATTTATCCCTTGCGACTCGCGCTACTAATCACTTGAAATCCTTCTTCGTCCAGATCAGATTGCAAAGGACTGGAACTGTCTTCCTGCCAATGCTGTGCACTATTCGAGCCATACATTGTTCAAGGCATTCATAGAAACTATTCACTGACTAGATAAGCCCACCCCATGCCTAACGGAGCACTTGAAGTATAAATAAATAAATAAGCATGATCTTTGAGTCAGACACATGGGCCACTCAAGTTGCACTTCATGGTAATTTGCTGCAATAAGTTTGCTTGCTTTTACATGTTAACTATAACAGTGTGTATATGTGCAAGTATGGAAGTGGCGTGATGCAACGCTCTACTGCACTTGTGTTTAGATCGCACAGTGCTCAGCCTTAAAGGCATGCAAGTGCCATGTATGGCGCAAATGTCGACACACATTCGTTGTTTGCATGAACTTTAAAACTGAAATGACATACGTTTTAAGCAGCATTTGTGACTATAATACTGTACAGGTGACACCTACGTGCTTCCAGCCAACTGGATGTATCAGTCATATTGCATTCGAATTTTCGTTGTCAATACTCCTTTAATATTAATTTTTGCAGTTTTCCTTTGACAAAACCACCATGTGATTATAAGGCACATTGCAGTAGAGGACACCGGGTTAATTTTGACCACCCGCTCTTCTTTAACATGCACCTAAATCCTAGTACATGGGTGTTCTTGCATTTTACCCCTACCAAAATGCTGTGTCATTCTCTTTGCACCATTGACCCATGTGCCACTTTGGGTGTTGCGCTCAAAATCTATTCATTCCTGCTGACCTAAAGAGAGCTGTATTTCATCATTACACACGGCCATTGGTGACTTGCTAAAAAGTCATGTCTAAACTTTTGTCCTTGCTGTTACACTTATTGGTAATTAACCCTTTCGCTCCCAATGACTAGTATCATTGTCATGAAATTTTGTACCGAAACGATCAATGCCGCCCATACTCGTCATCAGCAAAAATTGGTCCCACATGCAACCAATGGCGACTACAGTCGTCATAGTTGTGTTTCTTGACGCCACATGGCCACACTTGTCCATGTTGTGCATTTGTGCCTCGGCTTTCATTTTATAGCCATCTTTCATTGTATTGCCATGTGGGGAAGCCATTTTCCAGTTATCTTTTCTTACGCAATTAGTGAAATAAAGGAACTCCATTGAATTGTAAGAATGGTGCTGTTTTATTCAGAAAAAAAAAGCTTACAAATTGAACAAAGAATTTTTTTCAGTAAATTTGGTACAATTTTCTTCTTTCTTTACAGTAGTGAAAGGGCTAAACTATGCATAAATATAAATGAACACTTCAGTGGTAAACGCTATTTTTCTAAGTATTGTTTTGCCTACAGTGTGTTGGTACATAAAACATTGCAACACAGGACGAGTGCCGTCCTCGGTGCTTGCTGTTTTAGTCCTCTCATTGTTGTGCCCTGCGTGGTAATATATGACACTGAAGGTGTTCGAGTTTCGCATTTTGCTATGCATCTGTTCACATTAACTTTTTTGTGCTTTTGCAGCACCATCAAAGCAACGGCGCCTAGGTCTTTCAAAGTCTGGTATGAAGAAGGATATCAGACAACCAAGTTTGCTAGAAAGTCTTGCCAAGTTCCAATTCAAGAAATCTTGTCTGTAAATAAAGTGCAATCTTAGTAATGTATATGTTTTGTAGACTTCACTGGCAAGAACCAATAAAATTAGCTTTTACATATCACTGCAACCTGTCTGAATGCTTTGATTTTTATGTATATTCACAAACTGTTCGTTTTTATAGTAAAAAAATGTCTTGATCTATTTAGGTATGGGGAGATACTGACATGCACATATTTGTCATTGTGGAAGCTTTCATGTTAAAGGGGTACTACATTTTTGAAGCACGTTTTTTTTTTTTATTTGCGAGTTGCGACGCCAGACTCTGGTGTTTTGCAAGACGCGTAGCGCCACCTGTCGGAGCAGGATTGGGTAGTGCAAAGTCTGACTCCTTTGCAAAGTTTGCTGTGGAACCAGGTGCAACTAGCAAGTGTGAAACAACGATTGAACTTTTGGATCACTCGCCAGAACAATGGCAGAAACAGCAGACACAGCTGCTCTGCGCGCTGCAAAGGAACGCCGCAATCGACACTACTGTTGCTTTGTTAATTAACACGGACGGCAAGGGCTGAATAGCAACGTTCAGTTTTAAAGCAGAAAGGCGAGAGCGCTGGATACGGGCCATTGCGAACATGTTGCGTAAGCGAAAGAAAATGTGATATAATGTGGATCTTCTGTTATTGTCTTGCGTAGCCCTGACTGAGAACCGTGGCAACCTTCACTATGGAGCTCAGCAGAGCCTCTGATCTCTGTGTGCGCCCTGTAACGGGGTGAGCAGCTAGAGGCAGACTCAAGACGCGTGGTTTTCTTGATAAACGTCGCGCACACCACGACCTAGCCATAATCTGAACTGGTCGTCACTGTAGTCGGAAGAAGTCCAGAGAGGCCCCACCTAGGCGACCGAAGCGCAGCAGCCGATCGCCTCCGCGACTAAAGAAATAGTTCTGCTTATGCACCCTTCAAGTTCTCTGGAGGTGGGTTTACCCACCGACCGTCGATATGGCTCATGACGTCAATCTGGAGTGCGCACTCGTTGGTGCAGGCTTGTGTGCATCCGCCTTTGAGGAGGAAATGCCGCGGACTTCTAAAGTGGTATTCGACTTGCACACAGCATCGCGCGCACTTGTGTATTGGAGCCTCACTGTTCCGGTTTTAACTATCAGAAGCTAACGCGTGCGTCTTACAAGTAAATCGCTAAATTTCAAAGTTTCTGCCACAAAAACTGCCGAGCACGACTATATATATATACATATACACATATATATATATATATATATATATATATATATATATATATATATATATGCTCCAACCAGAGGCGGAGGTTTCCCCATTTGTCCATGGAAGCCTAACTTCCTGTGTACGTGCATTGAAGCAGGATTTATACGCGGTTCATTTCAGCAGTATACTCGACAGTCTAGTGCAAAATGAGGCTAATCGGGGCTGCTAGAGTATGCGACAAGGCTGTTCCTCCACACGTTGTGGCTTCAGAATTTTATGCTTATGCAATGTCTCAGCTTGATGTAGATCAGGCTGTTGTACGTGGGTCTACCTTCCCAATTCTTTCATCTTCCGAATCCAACAATAACCTTTCGATGTCTTAGCCTATAGGGAAGTAAATTTGTTATAGCAAATATTCGTTAAATAAGAATATATTATAAGCCTCCTTTTTATTGTGAACCTTCGCGACAGTGCCATAGCCAGGATTTTTTTTTAATAGTGGTGTCACATGCCTGGTATATCACCCCAAAGCTACGGCCTTGCTTGACGAGACCGACTAAACTTACCGAATCAACCAGCAGGCACGAAATATATTAAAAAAAATGGCGAAGCGTGCGCTAAGTCGCGCATGGCTTGAAACAGCGAAACTGGGCGATTCTGAAGTCTAATTTGGTTGCTTCTAGACTTTAGCCAAGTTAGTCATGACGCTGGTGTCCAACCCCAGAACCGAGCGTTCGCACCTCTCATAGAACGACCCTTTTCTCTATCTTTATCTCTATCTCTATCTGTTTTTTCTATTTCTTTCTATCTGTGTTTCTCTATCTTTCTCTGTCTTTCTATCTTTATCCCCATTATTTCTCTTTTTCTATAGCTTTCTCTTTGTATCTGTGTTTCTCTATCTTTCTCTGTCTTTCTATCTTTATCCCCATTATTTCTCTTTTTCTATAGCTTTCTCTCTGTCTTAATGGACCAGTGGTGAGCAGAGGGATTTGCCCAATTTGTGGCGCATATCCGTTTATGATGATAGTTCTCCGATAGGCCGCACAAATTACGGCTGGCTTAAAGGGACACTAAAGGCAAATAATTGATGTCAGAGTGAAAGGTGAACGTTTGAAAACGCCTAAAACGTCAGTATTACCAATAGCAGGGCTCTACTAATCGAGAAATTAAGGTAAATGTAGGACTCTATGTGCGCCACTAGTGGGATATTTTGGAATGAGCCCGATGACGTCAAGAGTCCCAGTACAGTTAATCACTAGTACTCGAACTACTTATAATAAAAAAATAACATTCCGTACTTTAGAACACTTAATTATAATCTGCTTGTGCGTTTCGGTTTCAATAGAAAACTTGGCGTTACCAAGGAGAACGGCGCGGATGGTTTAATAAAAGTTCCGTTTTCGCCGGGCTGCTCTCCGCTGTCTGCGGTCGCGTCTCAGTGGTAGTTTCGTTATCGCGTACTGTTGCGTGTGCTTTGCACGCTCATGAAAGTCGCTCTAACGGAAAGTTCGACAAAATGCCGCGTCCCTGTTATGTTGTCGGTTGCCTGAATGGTGTGCTCCGCTTCAGCAACAGCAGCTGCAGCAAAGAAACCGACGTGACTTTCCAGTGGGTGCTGCATAGGCGGAGAGTACGGGGGGGCTTGGGCCCCCCCCGGACTGCCTCATGGGGGGGCCAGAGCCCCCCCTGGCTGGCGCCGGCCCAAAATATTTTTTAAGAGCTTGACTTAGGTCCCCGTCCATTGACAACATACTGTTGGCCGTCCTGTCTGGCAGCTATTTCACAGGGGGCTGTTTATGCCCGCTTCTTTTTCATTTCAGGCTTTTAAAGTTCGGCTCATGGGCCAGTGACAAGTCAAACATTCAGTGGAAACTGCCCCTCAAACGGATTTGTACGTGCAGAATATGTTGTGTTGATGAACAACTGAAGCGACGACTTAAAGGGACCGACAACCACCCAGAACATGAAATGAGGTGACTGCACTGATGAAAAGATTGCCCGTCGCATTGACTCAAACCAACCCTGTTTATCTCGTGAGAGGTGGATTTATATTTTTATTTCTTCATTGAAAGTCGCGAAAAATGACCTTTGGTGCCTCTGACGGCAGAATCATAAATGGTCCGATGAAACCGGTCACGTGACCGTTGATTGGTGTACGCGTTCGATGACTTTCCTGTTAGTACTGAAATATTTTTCATTTCTTTATATTAAAAGATATTACTCCATAAAAATGTACATATAGGCCTGCGTTAGTTGTATGCAACAAAGTGGCGCTGCCTTCGCTTGGCGTAGGCAGCCTTGACACAGGCGCAGGCAACTTTGGGCGCAGGCGTGCACACAACGCTGTACAAATACCGAGAAGGTGTATAAAGCCACATAATCTCATTGTAGCAGCTTGCTATTTTCAAAAATGGTTGGAAAGCTCAAAATGAAGCTGGTTAAGCATAGTTACAATAACTCCTGCGAAAGCAGAACGACGACAGCTTTCACAAGGGCTAGCGGCATCGCTATGAATTCTCAGCGTTGCTGGAGCAAGCCTTCATGCGTGTTTGGAGCCTTTCAGATAGAAAAATACTGCTTATAAAATAGCTACGTGCTTTTAGGATGAACCAGTGCAGGTACAAACGCTACGAAGGGTAAGATTCCTGTCGCGCCGTAAAAAAGTGGGTCGAGAAAAATCAGTTGTCGGTCCCTTTAAGCTTTGACAAGTTAAAGAATTCACCGACGATTACGATACTGCCTAATGCGAATTCTGAGCGCAGCTTCGTGTTCGGGTAACGCCAACTGTGTATGAAGTTTTGACTATCCGCAGTTGTAGCAATGTAACATTCGTTACATATTGCCACAGAAACTGCCAGCGCTCGAGTGCTAGGCATACCACTCTGTGCATATTGCAGGCGTCGCGGACCAAGCGAAACGTCGACAGCCCCGTTACGACAAGTGAAGCCAGCCGCAGTGCACGTGCCAGCCCTGCATGCGCACGAGCTCCGACCGAGGGGCCAGCGCGCGTGACGGAGGAAGAAAGCGAGGTTAGAGGCCAGTGGCTCGTGATATTGACAGATTTTTAGGGGCGAAGCTCCTTAAAGCGGCACCCGTTCGTCCCTCGTAGTCGTAGTGCGTAACCAGTCGTAACGCTAGTACCAGATCTTGACCTCCAAAGTGGTGCCGGTGGGAGATTTTTCCTGTGCGTTGTTGAACTATGAAAAATTCGCAGCGTCCGCGTTAACTAAAAGCCGAATTCTTCTGTCTCTCATTCCCCATTAGCAGCCATTGGCATGTTCCAGGAGGAAACGTTAGTAGAAGTAGAAGTGTAAGTGTTAGCTAAAAGCCGACTTCTTCTGTCTCTCATTCCCATTAGCAGCCATTGTTTGCCTCCAAGGTAGTGCCTGGTGAGATTTCTCCTGTGCGTCATTAAACAATAAAAATTTTGTTCAAAACGCCGTTGATTGATGAAATAAACCAACGAAAGATTCCAGATGTTTTCTAAAAGCATAACGAAAGAACGCCAGATGTTTCTAAAGCAAAACGAAAAGACGCCAGCTGCTTAACGAAAGGCGCCAGATGTTTTCTAAAGCAATGGTTTTTCTAAACAATGAAAATTCACAGCGTACATGTAAAATTAAAGTGAGCTGCAAGTCGTCATAACTCATCGAACCTTTAGTATAAACGCGCCCGATCTCACGTCGGTGATGATGTACTGGGCAGAATTCACGGAAGATTCACGGTTTACCGATGAACCTCCGTAGCTTCGCCCACTCATCATCATTCACTCCGTGGATATGCTGTGATTTTTTTTTCGCTCTTTTTTCGTCCTCATTCACGCTATCGGTTACGCCGCCGACACCAACGGCGACGCCGCTGAACGCAGGAACGGACACCTAAGAGCTGTGCTCTAATTGTCTTGAACCCCGTAGTGACTGGTTTTGAGAACACAAAAATGCTACTGAGAATACAAAGCAATCCCGAAACAGTAAGTCATTGAACGCTTTCGCACATACTTACTCGCCAATAACAAAACGTGTACTAAGCTTTCTTGGTTGTCTACAAATGGGTACCCTTCGACATGCTGGCCTATCAAAGTGCCGAGAAAAGATGGCACGCATTTTTGACTTATCAGTAAAGGGCTTTACTGCAAGTTCGGTCACCAAAGAGTAACTCAATTATTCGTCCAGAAAACAACCTTTAGCGGGAAGATTCGTAACCGCAGCTTCGCACAAGGTGTAGGGGTACCAAAAGGTATTTGCTGCCATCTGAGAATTACTTACGGCCATCTTGGATTGAATTCACTGGCATAATTAACGCTTCCCGTGCCAGCGTTGGCCTACTCTCTCCTGTCTGGTGCAGGTTTTAACAAAGTAAAGCCTGCTAATAAAAAAAAAATTCGGCAGATCCCATGCATTGTGAGAATCGATTTTATGCGATGCAGTCAACGAGTAGCATGCCTATGAGGCCTTTTTTCGCTTTAAGCAAAGAGTTACGAGGTGGATCGATGTCTGTGTGAATTGAAAAAAATAAATCTGGAGTCTCCCACTTACAGATCTTCATAATGATATCGCGGTGTCGGCACCTGAGAGACTAAAGTTATACTAAATTCTTTAATTTGGAAGTTGGACGCACTCCCCCCTCTCTTACTCTCTCTCTCTCTCTCTCTCTCTCTCTCTATATATATATATATATATATATATATATATATATATATATATATATATATATATATATATATATATATATATATATACACGTAATTTATGAAGAGTCTGTCTTCGGTTGCCGTAAATAAATAAGAAAAAGGTATACGCTTCTAAAAAACTGTTTATTTGTGGACGTTTCGATCGGAGACCAATCTTCATCGAGACGAAATTTACTAGGCTTCGATGCGCTTTTACGACGTCGTCCTCCGAGCCAAGAGAGAGACAAAGTAAAAAAAAGTAAAAAAAGTAAGCAAAAGAAAAGTAAAAAACAAAATTGAGGAAAAAGAAAACAGAGTCGTAAACAGACAGTTGAGCTGACTTTGTTGGCCTTTTTTTTTCCAGAAAACACGTGTTGTTAGCATGTCCAAGTATGTGCACGTGGTCTGTTCACGACCCTGTTTTCATTGTCTTCAATTTTTTTCACTTTTTTTACTTACTTTTTCTTGAACTTTTTTTTTCACTTTTTCTGTCTCTCTCTCGGCTCGGAGGACAACGATATAAAAGCGCATCGAAGCCTGGTAAATTTCGTCTTGATGAAGATCGGTCTCCGATCGAAACGTCGACAAATAAAGTTTTTTGGAAGCGTATACCTCTTTCCTATATATATATATATATATATATATATATATATATATATATATATATATATATATATACGGGGAGAGTGAGAGAGAAATGGGGAAGAGCAAGTCGGGCCCCCCGCCCCCTCCGATAAAATGAAAACTCTCCGCCTATGGTATCAACTATGCCCACCACAAAACGAACAACGCTCCAAGGATTCGCTAGCTTGTACGATCCTCTCGGCTTCGTCACGCCGTTCACTGTTCGAGCCAAACTGATTTTTCAAGATCTCTGGAAACTAAAGCATCCTTGGGATTGCCCACTACCACAAGAACAGCTAACAGCATGGAACGCCTGGTGTTCCGAGCTCCCGACGCTAAGCGAGGTTCGCTTGCCAAGACAAGTCAACAGGGCGCTAGGACATCTAATTAGAACCACCGAGCTAGACGTCTTCGCAGATGTTAGCATGCGGGCTTACGGCGTAGCTGTCTACGTGTGTGCTGAGTCAATGCACTCGCAAGAACGCAGTACTTAGCTTCTTATGAGCAAGGGGCGAATTGCACCACTGAAAGCTATTTCTCTGTCTCGCTTGGAACTGCTAGCCTGTCTTACAGCGGCCCGCATCTACCACCACATCAAGAACATATATCATGTTTCCAAAGGACAAGACCGTTTTTTTTGGACTGACTCTCAGATTGCCATCCACCGGATGTCACAAAATCCTGGGCGCCGCGACGTCTACGTCAGAAACCGAGTCGCAGAAATACAGCAGCGTACAGCGGGCCACAAGTGGCAGCTCTGCAAAGGCAAGGAAAATCCGGCCGACCTACTGACAAGAGGTATCACTGCGGTCGCGCTTCTTCGCTCATCTCTATGGTGGAAAGGTCCTTCATGGCTCCCTATTCCCAAGCACGCCTGGGAGGATGACGGGAGATGCCAAAAGCCCATTTTAACCGCTGAAGAAGTAGTACCGGAGGCCGAATGCGTCGTCAACCTTGCCCAACAACAAGCATTACTCATGATCACCGACTACAGCCGGTACTCACGCCTTCTTCGAGTAACGGCGTGGATCTACCGTTTCATCGATAACGCAGCAACACGGCGAGCGTCGACAGTCGGACCGCTAAATGCCCAAGAAATCGCACTAGCTGAACATTACTGGATCAAGCAAGTCCAGCATTCGCACTTTCCTGACGACCTTGCAGCACTGTCGGCTGGAAAATCGGTGCCTACTTCCTCCCATCTCCTGCTTCTGCGTCCGTTCATCGATGACGACGGACTCATACGCGTTGGAGGGCACCTCCAACTTCTGCCCGGCATCATGTCCCTCCGTCACCCTATCGTGCTTCCTGGTGGCGAAGCTGTCATTGTGTTACTAATTCGTTCTACTCATGAACGAATGATTCACTCAAGTGTTGAGCACACACTCACCGAATTACGTGAGCGTTTCTGGGTGCTGAAAGGCCGCAAAACCTTAAAATCCGCATTAAAAGGCTGTCTGATGTGCCGACGACGCAAGATTGCCCCGGAATCGGCACCCACAGCGCCATTACCAAAAGACCGAATTACTGAAGCAAGCCCATTTGCGGTTGTCGGAGTTGACTTCTGCGGACCACTTTATTGTCACGCAGCGAAGCAGACTGGCTCTAAAGCCTACATAGCCATCTTCTCATGCGCTGTAACACGCGCTCTATACCTAGAACTCACGACGGACACGACTGCCATCAGCTTTGTCGCAGCATTTCGGCGTTTTATCTCCCGTCGTGGAATACCGTCCACCATATACTCGGACAACGCACTGGCCTTCCATCACAGCGCAAGAGAGCTCGGAAATCACGTAAATTCCAGTCTGGAAGACTTCTGCAGTGACCATCGCATAGAGTGGAAGTTCAGTGTCGAGCGAGCCCCTTGGTGGGGCGTATGGTGGGAGCGACTCGTACGCATCACCAAGAACACGTTGAAACGAGCGCTCGGTCGCAGCCATCTGTCCTTCGAAGAAATTTCGACGGTTCTCTGCGAGGTGGAAGCGAACATCAACAGCCGCCCGCTGACTTATCTATCTGCTGACCCCGACGACCGAAGCCCACTGACACCTTCGCACTTCCTGCTCGACAAACGTGCAACATGCTTGCCGCAAGATTTCGGCGCCGCAATCCCTCAGTCAACGGCCGTCAATCTGCGACGTCGAGTTCTACATCGACAAGCGCTGACAGATCATCTGTGGAAGCGCTGGCGCAAGGAGTACCTGTTGCTTCTGCGATCGGCCCACGAAGCGGCACCCAAGACAACAGCACGGCTTCAGGTTGGCGACATCGTCCTGGTGCACGACTACTCACCAACAATAACGTGGAAAATGGCTCGAGTGACCGAACTGCTACCGGGTCGCAACAACATCGCACGAGCATGCTGGCTGAGGTTGGCGTCGGGCTCCATAATTAGACGTCCCGTCCAGAAAGTTTACCTCCTCGAAGCAGGCAGCCCGTCATAAGTTTGTCGGCCGCGGGAGTGTGCTACAAATAAAAGAGGACGAAGGGTCGAGGCTCACGAGCAACTGCCACGGGCGCTGGCACGCTCAGTTGGTTCGAATCCTTCGAAACAGCCAGACGGCCGGGTTCTGTTTCTCTCTTCTTCTATTCGTTACACCATCATCGCGCGGACCGATAGGTCATGGGTTCGACTCCCGTCAACGGAACATTTTCTTATAGTTTTTTTTTCTTTGCCATCTGATGGCGTTCATTTTGCTGACGTACTTCCGTGACGGATCTACGTCATTAAAGTCTTGGTGGACCCCGGCATAAAAACACTGTCGTGTTAAAAAAGAGTCAATCCGTGTGGTGAACACTTCGGTGTACTAAATAAATTTAATGGATTTTTTGAATTAAAAACGATAGTTTGAGGCGCAGATTCAGTACGGCCCTTCCAGCGCGTACGCGGCATTCGGTTAAATTTGACACGCCTCGTCGGGAAGGTGAACAGCTGTATATATTACAATACCGACGGCGCGCGCTGCCGGGGCCACCGCGGTGCATGCTTTTACCCTCGTTTCTGGTTGCTGCTTTCGGGGTTTGCCTGCACCTGCGGTGACGTTTTGCGTTACGATAGAACAGAATGAGCGTACGTGACTCTGTGGGTGCTATGTAGGGTGATTCTTAATCATATGATATGTCTGATCTCAACGCAGACGGCGTCCGCGCGCGTTCGGTGTCGTTCGGGCGCTCGCACTCGCATGTGTTTATCCGAGTCTTTAAGGACAGATTACGTTTGTAAAACGCGCGGTAAATAAGCTTTCACGGCGTGCCTATAACTGCCGATGGGTGCGCTTGGACGCCGGATATGCCGCGCAAAGCCGGGCTTACTCCGGAAGCAATTTGTGATTTTTCAGGAGTGCTTTCATTCGCGGATAGCCTGCGACTATTACGAAACGAGGTTCCCGCTTTCTTTTTCGTTAAAATTTGTTTTCATTGACAAAATTCTTAAAAGCAAAACACTCGTGCCATAGGTGCATATAGTTACGGTGCGTTGCATAAAGCGCGGTTTTAAATCCAAATCACTGACTTCTATATTCACACTCATCGGGGCTGCCGCACGCTTTTTCTCATTTCCACTCACAGTCGTCGATAGTCACATTCATACTCACATTCATCGGCACTCACTCAAGTTCATAAATATGCCCCACTTAAACTCACCGGCACACACTTAAATTCACACTCACGTTTACTCACATTCATCGGCGCTCGTTCACGTTCATACTCACTCTACTCACACTCATCGATACTCGCTCACTTACTCACTCCACTCACCCTCACTGATACTCACCCACTTTTATAATCACAAACTCACGCTCATAGGTACTCATTCACGTTCATTCTCACGTCCACTCACACTCGTCGATACTCACTCACATTCAACTCACGTCTGCTCACACTCATCAGTACTCACTCACGCTCATACTCACGTCCACTCACACTCGTCGATACTCACATTCATACTCACGTCTACTCAGGCTCATGAGTACTCACTCACGTTCATACCCACGCCTAATCACACTCATGAGTGCTCACTCACGTTCACACTCACGTCTACTCACACACGAGTACTCACTCACGTTCATAGTCACACCTACTTACATCATAAGTGCCCACTCACGTTCACACTCACGTGTACTCACAGTCATGAGTACTCACTCACGTACATACTCACGCCTACTCACACTCATGAGTGCTCACTCACGTTCTTACTCACTTCTACTCACACTCATGACTACTCACTCACGTTGATACTCATTTCTACTCACACTCATGAGTACTCACTCAAGTTCATACTCACGTCTACTCACACTCATGAGTACTCACTCACGTTCATACTCATTTCTACTCACACTCATGGGTACTCACGCACGTTCTAACTCATTTCTACTCACACTCATGGGTACTCATTCACGTTCATACTCATTTCTACTCACACTCATGAGTACTCACTCACCTTCATACTCATTTCTACTCACACTCATGAGTACTCACTCACGTTCATACTCATTTCTACTCAGACTCATGGATACTCACTCACGTTCATACTCATTTCTACTCACACTCATGAGTACTCACTCACGTTCATACTCATTTCTACTCACACTCATGGGTACTCATTCACGTTCATACTCATTTCTACTCACACTCATGAGTACTCACTCACCTTCATACTCATTTCTACTCACACTCATGAGTACTCACTCACGTTCATACTCATTTCTACTCAGACTCATGGATACTCACTCACGTTCATACTCATTTCTACTCACACTCATGAGTACTCACTCACGTTCATACTCATTTCTACTCACACTCATGGGTACTCACTCACGTTCATACTCACTTTACTCACACTCATGAGTACTCACTCACGTTCATACTCACCTCTACTCACACCCCTCATCACTCACTCATACTCACACTCACAACGTTCAAATGAGTGTGAGTGAGTGTACTCATGAGTGAGTATGCCGAGCTCTGGTCAGGCGACTCTTAAAGGTGTCGAAGGACTCCTGACATGCCTGGCTCCAGCCGTATTTGATGTCTGATTTGGTGAGCTCGTTGTGTGGTCGCGCAATGCGTGCGAAGTCCTTGATAAACCACCGATAGTAACCACAGAGGCCTAAGAAACTACGCAGCTGCTTGAGGTTCGATGGAGCCCTCGTATCCCGAACGGCGTGGATATTCTCAGGGTCGGGGCGGATAGTACAGCCGTCAATGATATGCCCAAGGTACCGAACGCTACTGAAGCCAACGTGGCATTGGCTCGGTTGTAGACGCAGCCCTGCCATTTCTAAGGCCTGGAGAATTTGTCGCAGGTCTCGCAAGTGTTCTTCCGCCGTTCTAGAAAACATTACAATATCGTCCAAATAAGCGAGAAAATATTTTCCAGAGCTGGCTCACCAGTACCTTGTTTATCGTGCGTTGAAACATTGCGGGCGCGTTGCACAAGCCAAATGGTACAATGTTGAACTCGTACAGGCCAGATCCCGTTGCAAATGCAGTTTTCTCTTTTTCCCGCTCCCGAATGGGGATTCGTCGATACCCTGAGGCCAAATCCAGTGTCGTGAAGAATCTCGATCTGTTGGCGTCCCGAAGTACGTGATCTTTTTAGGAGCTGGCAGCTGATCAATAATCCTTCGAAACTGCCTGAAGGCATCCAGTCTGCCAGAACGAGACCCTCGCTATGAATGAACGAAAGAACGGGATTTTTAAGGGCTCATTTTATTGCGATAGCAATTATACGGACAGTCTCGGCTGATTTTTGCCGTCGGTGGCCGCCGTCATTCACCGTATATGTATATGTGTATATATATATATAGAAAAGCCACAAAGAAAAATAATTCAGAAATTCTTCCCGACGCGCGGAATCGAACGGGCGACCTCTCGCTTTGCAGCCCGCCGCGTTAGACGTTAGGCCACGACAGCACAGTCTTTCAGCCTGCTAACGGCGAGCTATTTATATACACCATGTAATTCAGGATGCTTTCTTAGTGGCCACATAGATGGCGCGACGTGCGCGCGCGCTTTAAAGATCGTCGCCCCGCCCCTGCGAACGCTGTTGCTGTTCGCTCTACAGGGCGTCGTCGCTTTCGTGCGCTTATCTCAAGGAAAGAAGGGGCGGCCGGTGGGGTGCTTCGCTTCGCTCGCTGCAGCGGCCGCGTTTGCGAAAGGAGCGCGCTTTTCAAACAGAAATAAGTAACAACTGTCACAATTAGTTCGCGCTCGTCTTGTTTATATACACCTCTTAGATCAGTATCCTTTCTGAGTTACCACGTAGATGGCGCGATGTCCGCGCGTGGCGCGCTTTAAAGATCGTGACCCCGTTCCTGCGAACGTGGTCGCCTTCGTGCGCTTATCTTGAGGAGAGAAGGGGGCGGCTGGCGGGGGAGCGGGGGGTTGTATGTCTTGTGCTCTCCCGGCGATGTCTGCGCTGAAGTGACAGAGCGTACGAAGGTCGCTTCGACGCTGCAGCGGCCACGTTTGCGAAAGAGGCGCGCTGTTCCAACGGAAATAAGTAACGACTGGTACAGTTCGTTCGCGCTCGTCCTGTGTGTACCTGTTCGTTCGTTTCGTGCGTCCTGCTTTATGTTTGAGCAGTGCGCTTCCAGTGTCGAGCTGTGACGCATGATAGTTCGCGCTCGTCCTGTGTGCGTTCTTTTCGTGCGTCCTTTGGGCTCGAGCGACGCGCTGGCAATTTCGAGCTGCTTTCCGTCCTTCGCGTTACATTCCAATTTATTGCTATCGCATTCATTGCTTCGCCGTTGCGGCGAAACTGTGACTTTTTTTTCTTTGCTAGACACGACATTAATTAGAACTAACAGACAAGAAAGTCAAGGAAAGTATAGAAGAAGTTATTTGAGGTAATTATGATGTAAATGTGAAGAAAGTAAAGTGAACTAAAAGATAACAGCACGGTGGCCCTCGACTACGGTGTTCTGCTCGGGTGTGGCTGCTCACGTAGGCCTGTCTGGCGGGTAGTGCCTCGACAGGTCTACTGAGAGCGATCGTTCCAACTGTCCCGAGGCCGGTGGGGGTTGAGGCGGAGGTCATTCAACCGCTACGTTGTCGTCGTTGTCGCTACCCCCAGTGCCATCTTTCGACGGTCCGTGCAGCTCTTTATTTTCCAAGCATAGGCCCACTGCGCGCTAGGGCGCGTCCCGCAGGACCTCATTAAAGTTATTTCAATCAATCAATCCCAAGCAGCGACAGGTTTCACAGTAGTCGGGCATTGAGATCTATATGGCGACAAGAATCCCGACACATTAATACCTTAATATTCGGATTACCACCCAACGCGAATCGAAGCAATAAAAACTCACAGGATCCCTTGTGCATTCACCTAAGCCGACTCGAAGGCGAAAGCCATCTTTTTCTTCTCATTCGATATACTGATCCTGCCCCGCCACCCACTGAAAGCTTTGTGCACCTAGCGGGGTTATGCACTGCCTCCGGGATCAGAGGCACCTCGCCTGGTTTTGCACTGCATCCGTGAACGACCCACCTTTGACCAAGCCACGATGTCATGTGATGACGGCATCATGACGATGTCATTTGATGACGTGACGTCACGCCAGAATTTGTGACGTCATGATGACGTCACAAATTTTGCGATATGTGACATCATCTCGTGATGATTTTTTGCATCACTCGTGCTGTGCCCGACGCCGCGGGACGCCGACGGTCAACTTTCGCGTTTGATGAGGCATCTAGGCTTTCACACGGCCCCTTATGCATCTTCCTAAGAAGACTCGAAGGTGAAAGCCACCATCTTTTTCTTCTCAGACCCGCCCCAGTTGTCGACTAATTCACCGTCGCCCTCCTCATGACAATTTCTAAACACATCATCTTGACGCGTTCAGAACATTGCCACCAACTCCACCCACCAGTAACGTAGCCGAAAATTTGGGGGGGGGGGGGGTCAACTATACTTTTATGTGTGTTCGTGCGTGCGTTTGTATGTGTGCGTGCATACATACACATGCAAAATTCAAAAAATTTTGAGGGGGGAGGGGTTTAAGCCCTCCAAACACCCTCCCCTCCCCCCCTGGCTACGCCACTACCACCCACTTCTTGTCCAATCCCCTGCACTGGGTATGATCCACCGCTACTGAGGAGAAGGAGGAAGAAACGTCGCTAACCTCCCTGACAAGGAAAGGCACAACCTTAAAATCGTTTTTGACAATATATATCCGAATCATGCCAAAAATTTGCCTTACCAGATATTAAACGGCCTACTACAAAGTCATTTAGAGGGGATACATACGACAAATATCATAGCTATAGATGCCTCACAATCCGAAGAAAAATCGGGCATTGGTATTTTCTCTGAGACCTTTAACTGGTCATTTTCATTAAGACTCCCTGATTTCTGATCAGTATTTTCGGCGGAATTTCTAGCGGTAATTATGGCTTTACGAAAGCTGACCCCATCAACCTCAAGAGTTGCAATAATTACAGATTCATTATCTTTGTGTTCAGCACTCGCTGCAAATAGCGAATCTCAATTATCACGTACTTTTCATTTTCTTGTTCCCACCCACGTAACTTTAATTAGATTAATCTGGGTACCGGGACTCAAAGGGCTAAAAATGAATGAAATGGCGGACTCTCTGGCGAAAGCCGCTCTCAGTGGTCCCATATTCTCAATTATTCCCATAACAGCACTCATAATTCGTGACAGATTTAGAAGGCGTGCCATAATTCAAGACTCCGGCAAAACATTAATCACTCATCTAAACGAATATCGACACCTCTTGTTCCCTTGGCCTAGGAATATCTGTTGAACAAGAAAAGATGAAGTTATTTTTACTAAATTAAGATGTCGCGTTCCAAGACTAAACTTTTATATGCATAGATCTGGTCTGGCTCCCTCCCCACTTTGCTCGTTTTGTAACCAGGACGAAACAGTTGAAAATTATTTCTTATCATGTAACCGTTTCAATTTACTAAGGAATAACATTCTCAAAGCAGCGTTTAGTTGAATTAGATTGTATTTCATTACTTCTAATATTCTATCCTTGGGAGCCTCCTCATTAGGTCATTGTCACCGGGATGTCTGTTCCGCTGTACAAAAATTCTTAATTGAATCAGGGCGGTTTTAACTCTGAATTTTAAGTTAGCATTATGCATTTTTTCTAAGTACTCTATAATTCATTAGTCATAGAAATCATATGTGGCCACTTCTATCTAAAATTAATCGTTTCTTGGCCAATCCCCCAGAGTGGGTGTGAGCCATGCATAAAGGAAATCATCATCATCATCATCATCATCATCATCTCCCTTCTAAAGTATTATAACATTTCGTAAAACCACTCAATTCTTCGCCAATCCCCCACAGTGGGTGTGAGCCACAGTTGAAGGTGAACGAGAACAAGAAGCCTCGTCATGGCGACATTTCCTCGGAGGTGCAACAAGCAGAAGAAATTCCTTCTTATCGCAGCAGCAGCCTTGCTCTCCGTCATCTCGACGATCCATATAGAGGAGCTGGCTAACGTGATCACAGCACTATCTTCTATCTGGCTGACAGTCCCGCATGACGAACGCGACACACCGCAGCCGGCCTGCCCGCACAGGGTCGACTCAGAGGACGTGCATGGACCGGACAAGGAGTGGCACACTGGCGGCTGGGCGGTCCGCCAGCTCTGCAGTCAACCACTGGACACTCTATTCTTCGTTCACACCACGCCGAGCCACTGGGAAAGGCGCATACACCTGCGCGCCACGCTGTTCGAAGAGGCCGCACGAGCCGCTTTCAACTGGACGGGCGTCTTTTTCGTCGGACAACACGATGACGCTTTGGTGGACCTCTGGACGAATCTCGAAGCCGAGATATCGGGAGACGTCGTGGTATTCCATTACAACGACACCTACTTCACCACCCTCTATAAGTTCGTGCGCGGAATGCGTTGGGTGAGCGAATACTGTCCCAAGGTGCGGAACATCGTCAAGATCGACCATGACGTCGGCGTGCAACCATTCGAGCTTCGGCGATACCTGGACGAGAGGCTGCCCCAGAAGAACAGCTCGATCCATTGCTCTGTGTGGAAGTACGCTAAGGTATTCCGAGACGGCCGCGACAAGCACTGCGTCCCGGAGGATCAGCTCGCCATGGATTTTTACCCGGACTACTGTTCCGGTCGTGCCGTCATCATGACGATGGACACGATGGGGAAGCTGTACAGGGCCTCGAAGTTTGGCAAGGGTTATCAGATCGACGACACCTACGTGAGTGGACATCTCGCCCTGTTGGCCAACGTTGGACACGTGGACATTACCAAGAACATGAGCTGGGATACCTGGGACGACAACACGGAACGCATGCTCGAACAGGATGCGATCTTCACGCACGACCACTCCGACTACGGGAATTCCATTGGCCGCAGAGGACAGTGGGCACTGATGCTATGGACGCAAGTGACGCAAGCTCCTGGTAGACACGCGTTCAATTCCTCTTACCGATTGGTCGACCAGATGTACGGGCGCGCTTTTCACGAGACGCGACGTGCTTTAGCTGGAGGATTGTACTTGCCACCGCATAATTTGTTCTCATATTTGATCTTGTAGCGAACGCTTCACGCGACCTCCAGGCAGAGCACTAGGAGTTTGAGAACGTGACAGTGAGAAACATACAATAAAACGGAATTAACTACGAAATTTAAGTCCTAATGTTTGTTAGAATATTTCAGGAAAACTAAAAGGACAACATTGGGACTTACGCGGCGCAGCTGAGATCAGCGTTTCTATAGTAACGTTGACTGCATTTGTGTAATTACGTCCGGTACAACCTCAAAGCCGTAGGCACCATGGAGTTTCCTACTTATCTACTGGAGGGAACTCTGGCGCTGCGATCGTTCAGCCACCGTGGGAATGATGGGTAGTACATGAATTTGCCTAGTCTTCGTGCTTGCGGTATGGTTAGAGTCATCATCATCATCATCATCAGCCTGTCTATGCCCACTGCAGGGCAAAGGCCTCTCCCATGTTCCGCCAATCAACCCGGTCCTGTGCTTTCTGCTGCCACGTTATACCTACAAACTTCTTAATCTCATCTACCCACCTAATTTTCTGTCTCCCCCTCACGCGTTTGCCATCTCTTGGAATCCAGTCAGTTACCCTTAATGACCACCGGTTATCCTGCCGACGTGCTACGTGCCCGGCCCATCTCCATTTCATCTGCTTGATTTCAACTATGATATCCTTAAGCCCCGTTTGTTCCCTGACCCACTCTGCTCTCTTCCTGTCTCTTAAGGTTACACCTATCATTTTCCTTTCCATCGCTCGCTGCGTCGTCCTCAATTTAAGTTGAACCCTCTTTGTAAGTCTCCAGGTTTTTGCTCCGTAGGTAAGTACCGGTAAGATGCAGCTGTTATATACCTTCCTCTTGAGGGATAGTGGTAGACTACCATTCATGATTTGATAATGCTTGCCGAATGAGCCCCATCCCATCCTTATTCTTCTAGTTATTTCACTCTGGTCGGCTGCTGCACGAGAACCGCAAAAATGGCGCCCAGCTCGGGGCACCGCAGCGCTACATTGCGGCTCAGTTTCAGTGCATACTCCCTAGAATAGAAAAGAGGCATAGAAAAGAGGCAGAACGATCGCTTATCAGTCTGTGGGATGCCGTGTCGATGGAAGGACGCATCCCAACATAAAACGTAACAACTCTTTATTAACGGGGTAGCAGCAGCGGGGCGAGCATACCGACGCTGCGCTCAGTCGGGTAGTGAAGGAATGATCACTTCCGAGCTTGGCAGCTTGGTTTTAAAGCCACCGTCGGTGACGTAAGCCTCCGGTGACGCTGCGGTTTCGCTGTCCCTTATCGGAGGCGTGGTGTAGCATGAAGCCGTGTCACGCCGGGCTGGATAGTGACGAGGCGGAGGCTGCGCCGGTTTGTGCGCACTGTGTCGCCACATCACCCCCCCGCGGAGTGCAGAGCCCTCAGGGTCTGTAGAAATCTGGGAGGCGTACCAGACGTCCAGAGCGTGTCGTGACCGGAGCGGGCTGCGACGTCGGCGGCTGTGGATAGATGCCTGTGGTTGGAGTGGCGCTGTCCGGCTCGTTCGAAGCGATGTATGCGGGCTTGAGCCGGTCAATGGAGACGCGGACGTCGTTTCCGTTCAGGCGCAGAGTGAAGTTCTTGTTGTCGCGATGGACGACCAGGTAGGGTCCGCTGTAGGGTGGCTGGAAAGGCCTGCGGACGGTGTCGTCGCGGAGGAAAGCGTGCGTGCACGAAGCTAACTCCTTGAACACGAAAGGTGTAGGCTTGCAGTGGTGGGCTGCAGGTGACGGGCGAAAGGCGGCGACGGTGCGTCGGAGCCGGGCGACGAAGTCGGTGGGGTCTGACGTCGTAGTGCTCGATGGCAGTGCGGCGAGGAATTCACCTGGGAGACGGAGTGGTTCCCCGTAGACTAGCTCTGCTGGTGTAGCGTGGATGTCCGGCTTGAAGGTGGCGCGAAGACCGAGGATGACGGCTGGGATGGCCTCGAGCCAGGTTGAGTCCGGGTGGCACATAATGGCGGCTTTGAACTGTCGGTGGAAACGCTCAATCATTCCGTTGGCACAGGGGTGGTAACTGGTGGTCCTCAAGCGTTCGAAACCGATCGTCAGCCCGAGGAGCCTGAAAAGGTGCGACTCGAACTGTCGTCCTTGGTCGGTGGTTACGCGGCGGGGGGCGCCGAAACGAGCAATCCAGCCGGTGAAGAAGGCCGAGGCGACGTCTTCCGCGGTGATTCCCTCGAGGGGCCATGCCTCGGGCCATCGAGTGTACCGATCGATGGCGGTGAGGCAGTAGCGGTAGGGGCCAGCCGGGGGAAAGGGTCCTATGATGTCGAGGTGGACGTGCTCAAACCGACCAGAGGGCTGAGGGAATGTTCCGAGTGGTGACGTGACGTGCCTGGTGACTTTAGCGCGTTGACATTGAATGCAGGAGCGCGCCCAGGTGCGACAATCCCGCTGCATGGAGGGCCAGACGTAGCGGTCAGCCACGAGGCGTGTCGAGGCGCGTATGCCGGGATGGCTGAGGTTGTGGAGCCGGTTGAAAAGACCACGGCGATGGGACAGAGGTACATAGGGCCTGCTTCGTCCTGTCGACATGTCGCAACAGATTGTGGTTGTCGACCCTGGGATGGGGACTTGTTGCAGCTGAAGTGAGGACGTGCCCTTGAGAAGTTCCTTCAGTTCGGTGTCCGTAGTCTGAGCCTCGGCGAGGACGTCTGCTGTTATCTGCACAGAGCTGATGGCTGCTACACGTGAAAGCGCGTCGGCGACCACGTTGTCTTTCCCGCTGACATGTTGGATGTCGGTGGTGAACTGTGCAATGAATGAGAGTTGGTTCTGCTGTACAGGCGGGAGTTTGTCGCGACGTTGAGAGAAGGCGTAGGTAAGAGGCTTGTGGTCTGTATAGATGGTGCAGCTCTGTGCTTCGAGAATGTGGCGAAAGTGTTGCACTGCTTCGTATATCGCCAGAAGTTCTCTGTAGTAGGCTGGCAACATTGTCGGGGCGGTGGTCGTGGTTTCCTCAGTGGAACTGGCGGTTGAAGGGGTCGTTTTCCGAGCTTCGAGCTTCTTGGAGAAGAAAGCCAAGGGATGCCAGGTGTTTTCCACGCGTTGCATGAGGGCGGCGCCGATGGCGAAGCTAGATGCATCCGTGAACAGTCCCAAGGGAGCGTCTGGCACGGGATGGGTGAGGAGCGTGGCGGTGCAGAGGGCGGCTTTGCAATCTTCGAAAGTTCTCGCTAACGTCGGTGTCCACGTGATGGGTTGGTTTCCTCGTAGGCCGGCCAAAGCATCATGGAGGGGAGCCTGGTAGTCGGCAGCGTGTGGCAAGAAACGCCTGTAGAAGTTCAGCATGCCAAGGAAACGGCGAAGGTCTTTAGCGGTGGTGGGTTGAGGGTAACTTTGCAGGTCTGAGATGCGCTGGGGCAAGGGCCGAGTTCCCTCAGATGAAACTTCGTGGCCGAGGAAGCGGACGACGGAAGCGCCTAGCGTGCTTTTTTGGATATTGACGAGTAGACCGTGGTCGTCGAGGCGTTGGAACAGCAGACGAAGGTGCCTGTGGTGCTCTTCGGCGTCGCGGGAAAATACCAGTTTGTCGTCAAGGTAAACGAAGCAGAAGTCGAGGCCGCGGACGACTTCATCGATGAAGCGCTGAAAGGTTTGTCCAGCGTTCCTCAGGCCGAAGCTCATGAAGGGAAACTCGAACAAGCCAAAGGGAGTGATGATTGCCGTTTTCGGGACGTCATCCGGATTGACGGGTATCTGTGTGTACGCCTTCACCAAGTCTAGCACGGAGAACACGTGGCAGCCATAGATGCGATGGGCGAAGTCCTGTATGTGGTGGATGGGGTACCTGTCCGGGATGGTGCGCGCGTTGAGGGCACGGTAGTCTCCGCAGGGCCGCCAGCCTTCGGTCTTCTTCGGAACAAGGTGGAGTGGTGAGGCCCATGGACTGTCAGAGCGGCGGGCGATTCCTTCGCGGAGCATGGCCTCGAACTCTGCTTTGGCTATGCGCATGCGGTCCGGGGCAAGGCGACGGGCGCGGCAGAAAACCGGGGGGCCTGAAGTGGTCCGGATGTAGTGCACGGTGGTGTGCTGCACTCTGCGTGGCAGTCCGCTGGGACGCGTCAATCCGGGAAAATCGGCGAGGATGGCGTGGTACGGCGAATGATTGTCAACACTGAGTACCTTGATGCTTGGCTGTTGGGCGGTCGTTCGCTGGCCTGGTGTGGAATGTCCCGTTGCCGCGTCGATGAGGAGGTCGTTGCGGCAGTCCGGAAGGAGGTTGTAGTGGGCCAGAAAGTCTGAGCCGATGATGGGCTCGGCGACGTCGGCGATGACAAAATTCCAGCGAAGGTCACGGCGTATGTTTCTGAGCTGGATGTGCAGGCAGAACGAGCCGTAAGTCTTGATTGTAGAGCGGTTTGCCGCGCTGAGCTCGAAAGACGTAGGCGGACGAGGACCTTGAAGATGGGATCGCGGGTAGCAGCAAATGTCGGAACCGCTGTCGACAAGGAACCGCTGCTTCGTGATTTGGTCGGTGACGAAGATGCGACGGCCTCTGGGTTGGCAGCTTGCGGCCGTCTCTACGAGCTGCCGCTGGCGTTTTCCGCATGCCCAGCGGAACAGGGTGGTCGACATTGCCGGGCTCTGTCCCCGAAGCGTCGGTGGTAGTAGCACGGGCCGTTGTTGTCGGGTTGCCGCGACGAACTGGTGTTAAGGTCGCGGCTTTGCGAGTGGCGGCGCTGGTGCATCGGAAGACGTTCACCCAAGCGTTGTTGAATGGAGTTGAGCTGTCGATCGATGTCGTCGATGCGGCGTGCAAGCTCCGCGGTGTTCAGCGGTGCGGCGACAGCCTGGATGGTGGGCGACAACTGCGGCAAGGAGACCTCGATGACGCGATCAGCCATCTCCGCAAGTTCGTCGAGGGGTAGCCTAACCTGGGCCTGCAGAACTGCCTGGGCGTGCGGCGGGAGTCGTTGGAGCCAAAGCACTCGCAGGAAGGAATCCTGCACTTGCAAGCTTCCCGCGAGCGCACGCATGTGGCGCAGGAGCTGCGAAGGTTTGCGCTCAGCAAGCTCTGTGGACTGAAGTTGCCGCACCTTCGTTCATCCGAGAGCGACAGGCGGCGGATGAGTTCAGTCTTCAGGTGTTCGTAGTGGTTGGCCGTTGGTGGGTTGGCGAGAATATCCCGGACCTCGTTGGCATAACGTGCGTCGAGGTGGGCGACGACGTAATCGTAGCGGGTGCGGTCTTGCGTGATGCGCGCCAGGGAGAACTGGGCCTCGACCTGGGCGAACCAGACTTCGGGCGAGTCCGCCCAAAACGGCGGAAGCTTGACGGCGACACGCCAGGCGTCGTATGAGGCAGCGTGCGGGATGCCTTCTGCGGGAGCTCTGACGTCCTCAGCGGAGCCGGCAGGCACGGCCTCTGTTTTGGAGGCGCTGCGGGAAGGCTGCTGTTCCTGGGTCTGCAGTGCCTGTTGAAGTTGTTGCACTTGCTGGCGCAGAGCGGTGAGAGCTTCCGGGTCGGCCATGGCGGTGCGGTTTGTTCGGTTTCCGGGTCACCAGATGTGGGATGCCGTGTCGATGGAAGGACGCATCCCAACATAAAACGTAACAACTCTTTATTAACGGGGTAGCAGCAGCGGGGCGAGCATACCGACGCTGCGCTCAGTCGGGTAGTGAAGGAATGATCACTTCCGAGCTTGGCAGCTTGGTTTTAAAGCCACCGTCGGTGACGTAAGCCTCCGGTGACGCTGCGGTTTCGCTGTCCCTTATCGGAGGCGTGGTGTAGCATGAAGCCGTGTCACGCCGGGCTGGATAGTGACGAGGCGGAGGCTGCGCCGGTTTGTGCGCACTGTGTCGCCACAAGTCCAAGATGGCGGCGCCCATGAATCGAAAATAATACAACTTTAGAAGGCAGCGGCATTTTCCCCTCAAAGGCGGATGAACATAAGCCTGCACCAATGGGCGCGCACTCGGGACTGACGTCATGAGCGGGACGGCCGGCGGCTCCGCCTTCGGAGAACATCGGCGCGTGTTTGAGCGGGACTATTTCTTTAGTCGCGGAGGCGATCGGCTGCCGCGCTTCGGTCGTCTGGACAGGGCCTCTCCTGTCTTCTAAAGTTGTACCCGACTATAGAGGAGGTTGGCTTGTGGACGCTAGGCACGCGCGTTCTTCCACTTTTTCCGGCCATCAGCCCACCAAAAATGGAAATGATACAGGAGCATGATGGGAACTTTGACGCGAACACGAGGAGGTAGCTGCTTCAGAGGAGGTTGGCTTGTAGACGCTAGGCGCGCTCCCTCCTAATTTTTCCCCTCCTTGAGTGGGACTACGGAAGGAACTTTTGCTGAACTTCATTTCGCGACAAAGCGGCTGCTGCACGGGTTCCGTTCGATGCGACAGAACAGTTCACGAGGTACTTCACATTATCCTTTATAACAAAAGGTGCAGGAGAGGTGGAGCGCTGGTTTAATATTCATCTGCGCCTTCTGAGCTGTGGATCAGCTTGGTTGGTGCAGACGTGCGGCTGTGAAGTAGCAGTACTGCAGATGATGCTTGTACAAAACGACGTCTTTTTTTAGATGCGAAAGCATCTTATGCTCGGGGCAGTGTGCGCGTTCTGCGGCGTCCGCACCCATTCTGCGCATGCGCCAACTCTCCCCCCTCTCCTAGCGTGAGCGCGAGGTGGGAGGAGGTGGCGTGAGCGCTGCCTCCGCTTCGTTTCTCCTCTTCCGTTTCTCTCCCACCGCCACAGCTGTGCGCTCGTATATAATGCGGCGCGCGCTCGCTCCCGTTGTACTCTTCTTCGCAACGGCGCTATGGACGCTCGCGAAGCTGAACGTAAACGGCAACGCCGACAAGCGAATCTCGAAGCTGCGAAAACGCGCGTTCGCTGTGTTTCCGTCATTCTTTCTATGTGCAACGGTGTGTGAAACGCCATGAACGTCAACGTCGGCGCTAGTCGCAGCGGCAGCGCCACCGCCGCGGAGCAGAGGAGCTCGGGAAGCCGAACGTAAACGTCAGCGTCGGCAAGCGGTAATTCAAACGCCTCAACAACCACCGTCTCATAAGAAAAACGGAAACTCGATGCACACCACCCGTGATGCTTTCGCATCCCACCATGGTTGCCCGTAGGGGAAGATGATGTGCAATTTTGTTTCCTTATGTGCTGGCGCGCAGTTTGTTCGACTCGCGATGTAGACAAGCATAGCTGTCTAGTTAAGCCTATTTATCACAGCCAAGCCTAATTAAGCCTAGGTGAGCATGGTAAGAATTCATTAACTAAGCATAATTACGCTAATTAGGTCACATCCTAATTCATCCTAAATAAACCGCGTCCATATTCTGGTGTGCCTAAACATGCTGAGATCGGTTGATGTACCGAGCCAAGCCTAATTAATCTAATTAAGACGGCCTAATTATGGCTAATTAAGCCTACATTGACTTGGGGTGCAAGTTAATGGAGACCAAGCCTCGGATATGAAAATTAAGCTCATTGTCTTGCAATTGACAAGCGATACCCAATCGATACCTAGCCAATACTCGTAATTTACAATGTGATCACGTGAACACTTCGTGCATCGGCGTGTGAATGCACGTGCCTAGTCAAGCAAGGACCAGCCCAGTGCCGGCCACCTTTCCTTTCTCGCGCGACTAAATGCAAGCTGCGCAAATTTTATTCAGATCGATTACAACTAACAAGCACTCAAACTATGGTGTGAGCTAAAAAATTGCATAGTGCAACATCTGACTACATACGAAGAACCAAATGAGCACAGAATCCTTACTGGTAACACACATTCATTTTACGCGCTTCAAAACAATAGTTTAATCAATCTTAAATATAGGCATACTGTATGTAAAAAAAATGTATTCGCATTTCCTACTTCGCCTCCAGAAATTGCTGCTAAATCTAGATGTCAGCAGAAAAGGCAACATTGAAACTGTAGCAACATCATTCCAAATTTCTGAGTGATCGTAATTATTTCATAAAGGGCCTTTGTGTGCACGTCGTAATTAATATAATGTTTTATTTGTACCTTAATAATAACCTGTTTTAAAAGTCAAAGCCACATGGAGCCGAAAGAACGAAGCTAAGGCAAATCCATGTAACGCTCATCGTTCCCAAGCTGGCTGATGCGCTATGTTCACTGATGGCCGGACTGTAGAGGTGAACGGGCTGTTGATGTCGGATAACTTCTCCGATCCGGCCATGGTTCACTTAATGCTAATCATTGTTTGCTTCCGTGGTTTTGATGCGCACCAATCACCATTAAATTTTTTTTCAATCCTCAAAGTTAATTGGCCCTTTCTGCAGCAAACTTATGCTCCTATGTCATACCTATTATATACAATCCTGAACACCTCCTTTCTGTGTTTCAATTTTGCTGAGGGAGGGAAGGTGGGCTAGAATGTATGGACAACCCATGCCATACTCTGTGGTGACTGGTTTGCTTGCAAGGAACTTGTCACTAGCCCCCACAAGCATGCCATCCCCTTAACTCTATTGTACACCAAGCTATGGTCTTAGTCTAATTAGGCACTTAATGAATGTTAATTATTCTATGTGTTATGTAGCCTTATGCTTAGGTAACTACGTACCCACTATACATCAATTTCCTATGTTCACTTAATGCGAACCAATCTGCTCATTTCTGTAGTTTCCATGCGCACCAATCACCATTCAGTCAATTTTAATTAATTATCTGGGCGGTTAATTCACCCTTTCATGTAGCAAAATTCTGCGCCTCTGAAAGGCGCTGGCTGCATCAAATTTCACCGAGCGTTCAGGCCACACTTGTGTTGTCTTGTATAGCAACACGTTGCCTCCTTTGTTGCGGCACGTACACTTCTCGTCCTTGCTTAAAAACCAATAGTGCGGAATGGCGCAATGTTCTCGCCGATTAGGGCGCCTCGACGCCAGTGTTTCTTCATTCACGGCTGGATGCCCATTGACAACGCTGCCGCCACATTGGGTCAAACAGTGGAGCTATCGCGTTGTGATGTTGCCATACTGGATCAAACGGTAAACGCTGTCATCACCCTGTATGAAGGAATGCTGGCATCGAGCTGATTAGGGTGCCTCGATGCCAGCGTTCTTTGGCACAGGGTGGTGACGCCCATTGTCCTCGCTGCCACAACATTTGACCAAACAGCGGAGCTATTGAATTGTATGTTGTTGCCATAGTGGTACTAACAGCGAACGCTGTTTGGCCCAATATGGCAACATCACGATATGGTATATCGTACTCTCTGGCAGTACGGTATATAACATACTCTCCGTATTGCCGCGAGTGTTGTATTTCATGAGTGTAAGCTTCACCCACAAAGACTGTGGGCAACGCGCTGCGCAGGCCTCGCCGTGATGTGTAGGAAGCTTCGCGATTGTTTTGGAACAATCTGTTAAGATTGCGCGCCGCACGAGAATGTTCCAGCTTTGTCGAGAGATAACGCCGCCACCAGCGATATCGCTGGAAAGTTCGATAGCGCCTGTATAAAAGCCGACGCGCTTGACTGCTTGTCAGTTTATCGACGGACGACGCCCTGTTCGCCGCTATCATTGTACAGCGTGTATTGCTGTAGTTCTAGTTCTCATTTTCCGGCCACAAGTTCGGCCAAGTAAACAGTTTCATTCTGCAAACGCCGACTGCTGTCTTCGTCGACGTCACGACCACGTGACATCTGGTGGAGGTGCTGCTTCATGATCCGGACGCCACCGCGGAGCGCTGACCCAAGCCCAAGCCGCGAAGAAGACG